>NC_056598.1:1385165-1405165 GCF_018340385.1 Cyprinus carpio | reverse complement strand
ATTTGAAAATCTGGAATCTGAGGGAGCAAAAAAATCTAAATATTGAGAAAAATCATCTTTAAAGTTGTTCAAATGAAGTTCTTAGCAATGCATATTACTAATCAAAAATTAAGTTTTGATATATTTACAGTAGGACATTTACAAAATATCTTCATGGTACATGATCTTTATTTAATATCCTAATGATTTTTGTCATAAAAGAGAAATGTATAATTGTGACTCATACAATGTATTGTTGTCTATTGCTACAAATATACCTGTGCTACTGATGACTGCTTCTGTGCTGCAGGGACACAGATATGATTTCTCTTAATGATCAGACTTTACTGTTAAAGCTGTTTCTCACTCCATCTCTTCATGTCTTCTGTCTCTGATTGAGAGTTTAGAGTGTTTTCAGTAAAAGCTCTTTCAGTGTAATCAGCTTCAGCTGCTGCTTCTGGTGTCAGATCTTGAGTGATTTTGATCAAGTAAAGGTCAGAATAACTGCAGTAATATCTCCAGATGAACTCTTACTGGACTGAAGCAGCTCAGCTTTACTTGATTCTCCATCAATCATGTTTTAGAGTCTCAAATCTGATCATCAGGATCTTTTGAGGAGCGTTTGTTTCCAGAAGCTTTACTTTCACTGTTCCTCAGCGGAGGAATGATCTTCACAAGCCTCCAGAACATCTCACATCTTCTGAGGAGAGGGCCTTTATTTCTTCATCTCTCAATCACTGCATTATATGTTTGGATCATTTACATCTCATCTCACTGACACACATTACTGCAGATATAGAGCACAGACTCATATTTAGATCATCTAATATCAGCATCTGCTCTACTGTTAGAAAGATCTCACTGATTTACATCTGAATCTCATCATAGAAATATCAGCATCTGCAGCAAAGTGCTCCGTTTGAGTCTCTGAATAAAATGAAGCTGTTTTCCTGCATATTCTCACTGTTTTAGACTATATGAGCCATAAAAGCCTGATGATCAAATAAAACACATATGCATTAACAAACATGAACTACTCTACTATTGTTCACCGTTTGTTCATGTTAGTTCACTTTTGGTCAATCTTGACATTAAGTTTATTAAATGATGTAGAAGTATTGTTTGTTGTTATCTGATACCAGGACATCAGAATTATTACATTAAATACAACTAATGCATCTAACTATTATTTTTTACCTTTGCTGTTTTACTTTCTATAAATGTAAAGAGCTGATTGTGTGTTAGAGTGATTTGTGTGTGTGTGTGTGTGTGTGTGTGTGTGTGTGTGTGTGTGTGTGTGTGTGTGTGTGTCTGTGAGTGAGTGTGTGTGTGTGTGTGTGTTCTCACCGCAGGTCGATGTGTTTGAGCGTCAGCAGACGGAAGGCCTGCAGCGTCAGCACACACACTTTATTCCCAGCCATGCAGAGCCTCTCGACGGCGGGGCAGCTGCTCCCAGCACCGACGGCACCTGTGTGAACTCATTGAAGGACAGACCCAGATAGACCAGCCGCTGCAGACGGCCCAGCTCCACCGGGAGAGCCGACAGCAGGTTACCGTCCAGAACCAGCGTCTGCAGTCTGACACACACACACACACACACACACACACACACACACACTGTAGTGAACCTGTGCACACTGTCCAGCAGGGGGCTCCACACCACACACGAGTACAGTGTTTCTGATTAGATGAGAATCAAAATATAGCATTCATTTGTTGATTTAATAATTATCTTAATGATTCTTACAGTCATGGGGTTTGAAAGAAATCACTGTTTGAATTATTTAAAACTGACATTAATATCTATATTAGGAACAATATCTAAAAACTTGAAAGCAATACGAACTATCCAATTGTTTAAAATGTACAATGATTTTCTGTATTTCTTTTTATATACCTCTGACGTGTGTTTATACAGTATGTACTCTTGTTTGTACAATATGCTCGGTTCTCCCTATATATATAATTTTTTTTTTATATTATATATTACATATGTTGTATAATGTAAATACGTTAAATTTTTTCTTTAAAATTTTTTACTGTTAGACTTAATATTATCAGTTAATATTATTCATAAAAGTAAAAATAAGGAAAGTCACTGCAGAGGTGTTCCTCACAACAATATATCTGTAACATCTGAGCGATTTCTCTGTGAGTCGGAGTCTGATTGGACGAGCCGTGATCATGTGACACTCACTGGCTCATGCTGGCCACGTCGGGGGGGACGGAGGTCAGGCGGTTGCAGCTGAGGTTGACCTCCGTCAGTGAGCTGATGGAGCAGATGGGCAGCGGGAAGCTCCCCAGATGATTATGAGAGAGATTGAGGCTCCGCAGGCGGGAGAATCTGCAGAGAGATGACATCATCAGCGCACGCCAATCACCTTTCCATCCGCATCCATGTCCTTAATACTTCTAAGTGCTATTACTACACAGATTAAATATCTAGGGCCATTTATTTTCTTCCCAAACTGCATGTTTTCAATTAAAAAATTCTGGATTCTGTTGTAATGGTTTAATTCAATTTTAATAATCAAAAGGATGTCTAATCAGTTGAATTAATAAAATGTAACACGTTAATAACTTAGCAAATTATAACAATAATAATATATACACACATTTTTTTATTTTTTTTCCAGATGTAATCAAGAAAGAAGTTGCAGCATCTACTGCACCAGCCTCGGCCGGCCCTCTCGTCACAGAACTATTATTCTGACACGTTTGAGTGAATACTCTCGACTCTTGTAAGTGTGACTGAACATCGTTTGATTAGAGCAGAGCGGATGAAGAACACACGCCAGGAGCCTCGAGACTGACCCGATCTGACAGAAAGCCTTCAGAAACTGACCTCTGGAGCTGGTCAGCAGGAAGGAAGTTGTGCTTGAGGTTGAGGTGCGTCAGATCCTGACTGTACAGAAGATTAGGAGGCAGCTTCTCCAGACTACAGCAGGACAGATCCACCGAGCTGATCCTCTGAGACACCACCTACACACACACACACACACACAGCAGTGAACACACACCTACACACACACACACAGCAGTGAACACACACACACAGCAGTGAACACACACCTACACACACACACACACAGACACACAAACACACACAGCAGTGAACACACACACACACACACATATATTATTACAAACTACAGTGATCTGTGACGCACATTAAAGACCCTGCAGCACAAAAGCAGTCACAACCCTCGACAGACACCTCGGCAATTGAATCATCATTGACTAGTAAATTTTTTTGTTTAATCGCCAGACTGATATATATATATATATATATATATATATATATATATATATATATATATATATATATATATATATATATATATATATAATATATATATATATATATAATGTTTGTAAAATGTTTTTTTAAATATCTGAACGTACACTCAACATCAGTCAGTCAAGCATTATAATAATCAAGTATTATTTAATAATAGAACTTTAGTAATTAGAAATAAACTTGATAACCATGTGTTGGATGCATATTAGTCATTGTAACTGGACTGGTGGTGGTGCTTTTTTGGTCATTCAGTGTTTCTGTAAAAAAATACTGGGGAAAAAAACTAACAAAAACACTGATAAGATAATAATGATACGAATTCTACTAATAAGAACTATAAAATGCACCAAAGATTACTAAGGATTAATAAGCTTTGGAATCATGAATATATATATTTTTTTTAGTGACGTGACATACAGCCAAGTATGGTGACCCATACTCAGAATCCGTGCTCTGCTTTTAACCCATCCAAAGTGCACACACACACACCGTGAACTAGGGCTGTGCAAAAAATCGAATACGATTCTCATGTGCATCTCATCAGTAAAGACGCTCCTGTGATTAGTAGTGTATCTCCAGCACGTGTGTTCAGATCAAGGTTGCCAGGTTTTCACAACAAATCCTGCCCAGTTGCTTCTCAAAACTAGTCCAAAACTAGCCCAATCGCGTTTCCAGGAGGTTTCCGCGATAAAAATTGCATCCCGGGGTTAAAATGTACGTTTTTGTCAGGGTTGCCCTGGTAATATTCACATTTTAGGCGCTAAATATCACGTTATTGGTATTGAACATGGTTCATGAAAAACCATCGCGGACATGAAAAACAACCACATACTTGGCAACACTGGTTCAGGTGGAGCAGCATTTACTACACAGAGCCGTAGTCCACCGACAAGCTACACAAAATCGCTTTCAAAATCGACAAAGAATCGCCCGCAATTTTAAAATCGATTTTGTGTAGATTGTCAGTGAATTACGGCTCTGTGTAGTAAATGCCAACCAGTGTTGCCAAGTCTGTGGTTTTTTTTCATGTTCGCAGGTTGAAGCGACCCCAATACCAATAACGTGATATTTAGCCCCTAAAATGTGAATATTACCAAGGCAACCCTGACAAAAAAACTTATATTTTAACCCCAGGTTGCAATTTTTATCGGGGAACCTCCTGGAAACGCGATTGGGCTAGTTTTGGACTAGTTTTGAGAAGCAACTGGGCAGGATTTGTTGTGAAAACCTGGCAACCCTGATCTGAACGCACGTGCTGGAGATACACTACTAACCACAGGAGCGTCTTTACTGAAGAGATGCGCATGAAAATCGTATTCGATTTTTTGCACAGCCCTACCGTGAACACACACCCAGAGCAGTGAACACACACACACCGTGAACACACACCCGGAGCAGTGGGGTATCATTTATGCTTCGGCGCCCGGGGAGCAGTCGGGGGTTCGGTATCTTGTTCAAGGACACCTCAGTCGTGGTATTACCGGCCCGAGACTCGAACCCACAACCTTAGGGTTAGGAGTCAAACTCTCTAACCACTAGGCCACGATTAATCCGGTTGTGTGTGTTCGCTCGAACTGATTTGCTGAAATCAAAACAGGGACGATAATAGATGAGCGCCAGCCAATGAGATTGCCGTTTGCACATTAGCTCCGCCCACTACCGGAAAACCTGACAGTTCCTAAAAGCTGAAGAATTCCAAAGGAATACCATTATTTTGACAGGAAAATACAATGAAGAATATTGTTTACATGCTGCGCATCAATTCTCTCTCTCTGCGTGTGTGTGAAACACAGCGACGGCGAGTCACTCTCCTTCACACTAGAGCTTACGGCACGTCAAATACAGGTGCGCTGCACATCCATTCAGATGAACTGAGAAACAGCACAGATCTCTTCACGGAGAGTGAAACTCTGAGGCGCTCAGTTAGTGTGTTCAGCGAGTAAAAATATATCTGTGCTAAACTTATACTTAGCCTCCAACTCACACCCTAGTGAGTAAAATCTGAGAATTTATTAGCCATCGGCTAATATTAGACATAATTTAGTTGCCCAGAGTGAAGATTTAGTCGCATATGTGAGTGATTTACTCACAATGTAGAGGGTTGAGTCATCAGTAGCACAGGTATATTTGTAGCAATAGACAACAATACATTGTATGAGTCACAATTATATATTTCTCTTTTATGACAAAAATCATTAGGATATTAAGTACAGATCATGTTCCATGAAGATATTTTGTCCATTTCCTACTGTAAATATATCAAAACTTAATTATTGATTAGTAATATGCATTGCTAAGAACTTCATTTGAACAACTTTAAAGATGATTTTCTCAATATTTAGATTTTTTTGCTCCCTCAGATTCCAGATTTTCAAATAGTTGTATCTCAGACAAATATTGTCCTCCTAACAAACCACACATCAATGGAGAGATTGTGATGTATAAATATCAGTTTAAAAAAACTGACTTTTGTGCTCCAGGGTCACATTTACTGTTTGTATTTCACACTGTAATGGACAGAATGTGAATGTGACTCCGGCACAAGACTACGGCACTAACACATGACACGGTGATTCAGTCTAAACACATGCGTGATCACATTAACCCAGGCTTTTCTAATCTGAGGCTCCCGGAGGACCAGACACGTCTCACGACACACAGCCGTCTCCGCCGGAAAATAGGCTGACCTACTTGCATTTGTTTGGGATGCTGCCTTCGTGGTGGAGTATGCTAAAGTAGGACTCCCAACTAGGGCTCTCTCTTACACACACACACACACACACACACTCACTCACACACACACACACACACGCACCTTCGCCGCCTGCCGGTGCCAGCGCAGGCGTTCGGTGAAGCTGTCGAAGCTGATGTAGTAGGTCTGACTCTGAGGTCCCGCCGAGCTGAAGGCCAAACAGTGACTGTGTTTCTTCACCTCTTCCACCTGAACACACACACACACACACACACTGTCACCAGAGCGAAACGCAGTGATGAGTGTTCATCAGCGTCACAGGTCTGTTTAGATCATGGCAGACAGCACTCAATATTTAGTCTAGCAGTCTAGAACAGAAATAAACACTGAGAGACTATGAAACACACTCTGTTTGTTTAGCACTTCATCATCAACTCTCAAAACCACCAGAGAGACTTACACCTCACTAAACAGTGTCCACTATACCTGTCCCCTCACTGCGCTCGCTGGTAAAGAAACCCGGATCTGGCCCATACGCTTACATGTCAATACATAAGCATAACCTGGTGTTCAGCACATGTAAGCAATATAAAGTGAATATTGTGAATATTGCAGTCAACTTAATTTTTTTTTTTTTTTTTTTTAAATTTTTCTTAAAGACTGGGCCCAACAAATTAGTTCCAGATCCTGTCCTTTCATTCTTATGGTCTGCAAAAGTCTGAATCTAAACTAGAGCAGGTTAGTTTCTTTCAGTAAGTAATCAATTACACTAAAACCAATTTTAAGCAGTAAAAGGGATCTGTAGGTAATCCTGTCGAATGGCTGAAGAGAATCTGTTCTATTCTGACCACGGTGTGCTCGGGGAGGGATGCTGTAGGATCACTGGTTTGGGACACACATCCCTCATATAACAGGAGTTCAGTACCTTTCCTCCGATCAGTGGCAGGATGTGCATCTTGCCCGTATGGCTGGCCTTCACGGAGGACACCATCAGACAAGTGCCACAAATCACCTGCCGTCGACTCCAGCGGTTCACCGGCAGCTGCAGCTTTCCTTTCCGTACGTTATATGTTCCGGAGAGCTGGATGCGCTCTGAGTTCTCAATGCTGTGAGGTTTTCCTGCAAAACAGAGAAAAACATGAGAGTGACTTCCCCAATCCACTCCTACAGTCAACACATGCAATACAGCTTCAGAGGTGCATCTCCGTTCACGACACGAAACTGTCGATTACATGCAATTCAGCGGTCGGTTCTAGTCACGAGTGGAGTCCAGCGGTCGGGTCTAGTCACGAGTGGAGTCCAGCGGTCGGATCTAGTCACGAGTGGAGTCCAGCGGTCGGATCTAGTCACGAGTGGAGTCCAGCGGTCGGATCTAGTCACGAGTGGAGTCCAGCGGTCGGGTCTAGTCACGAGTGGAGTCCAGCGGTCGGGTCTTAGTCACGAGTGGAGTCCAGCGGGTCGGATCTAGTCGCGAGTGGAGTCCCAGCGGTCGGGTCTAGTCGCGAGTGGAGTCCAGCGGTCGGGTCTAGTCGCGAGTGGAGTCCAGCGGTCGGTTCTAGTCAGGAGTGGAGTCCAGCGGTCGGGTCTAGTCACGAGTGGAGTCCAGCGGTCGGGTCTAGTCACGAGTGGAGTCCAGCGGTCGGGTCCTAGTCAGGAAGTGGAGTCCAGCGGGTCGGTTTCTAGTCGCGAGTGGAGTCCAGCGGTCGGGTCTAGTCGCGAGTGGAGTCCAGCGGTCGGGTCTAGTCGCGAGTGGAGTCCAGCGGGTCGGGTCTAGTCGCGAGTGGAGTCCAGCGGTCGGGTCTAGTCGCGAGTGGAGTCCAGCGGTCGGGTCTAGTCGCGAGTGGAGTCCAGCGGTCGGGTCTAGTCGCGAGTGGAGTCCAGCGGTCTGTTCTAGTCGCGAGTGGAGTCCAGCGGTCGGGTCTAGTCACGAGTGGAGTCCAGCGGTCGGGTCTAGTCACGAGTGGAGTCCAGCGGTCGGATCTAGTCACGAGTGGAGTCCAGCGGTCGGGTCTAGTCACGAGTGGAGTCCAGCGGTCTGTTCTAGTCGCGAGTGGAGTCCAGCGGGGTCGGGTCTAGTCACGAGTGGAGTCCAGCGGTCGGGTCTAGTCACGAGTGGAGTCCAGCGGTCGGATCTAGTCGCGAGTGGAGTCCAGCGGTCGGGTCTAGTCACGAGTGGAGTCCAGCGGTCGGGTCTAGTCACGAGTGGAGTCCAGCGGTCGGGTCTAGTCAGGAGTGGAGTCCAGCGGTCGGGTCTAGTCACGAGTGGAGTCCAGCGGTCGGGTCTAGTCACGAGTGGAGTCCAGCGGTCGGGTCTAGTCACGAGTGGAGTCCAGCGGTCGGTTCTAGTCAGGAGTGGAGTCCAGCGGTCGGTTCTAGTAAAGAATGGAATTCAGAGTTACTGAGAGCAAAAATCAACAGTCAGTACTAGTAAATAACCGAATTCAGCAGTCAGAACTAGAGAAGAAACCGAAATTAAGCAGTCAGTACTATTATAAAGCAGAATACAGCAATCTGTACTGGTAAAGCTTAGAATTTAACAGTCAGTATTAGTATAGTACAGAATTCAGCAGTCAGCTCTAGTGGAGAAGATTTAGTCAGTACCAGATCAGAATTCAGATAACATGTCTAAATGCATTAAATAATTCAGCAGAGCTCTAGGCTGTATGGAGTGAGTTTACATTCACCATTGATACACAGATATACAATATTTTCTGCCATAAACTCGAATTTATCAAAACGGGTTGATTTATCAGTAATCTCTGACTCGTGTGCGGTATTGATCCTGCACTGAATGGTGAGATGTGGTTCTCTCGTGTATCTCAGTGAGATCTCAGCTGACTTTAACTGGGCAGCAACATTTCTGCTTTCATTCTAAGACAGAACAAGCCAGATCTGACCCAAAAGCAGCAGCAGTATGTGGGTCAGGACCCCACGGTACACCACATGGAGCGCTGGAGCCCACTTTACAGCACAACCTTCAGCACAGGTTTAACATGAAACCTGATTTCAAACAACACCTCACACCAGCAGGTCTGAGGCTTTCTGTTGTTATTATTCATATTATAATATATATATATATATATATATATATATATATAATATATATATATATATATATATATTCATTATTATATATTATAGCGATGTCTACAAATTTCGCATCGGACGATGTCTACATTGTGATGGACGATGACGTGGGTGAGGCGGGGGGTATGGGGGTTAGGGGGTATGGCCAAAGCATGAATCTTTATAAGGGAAAACAACTAACGATTCCAAACACCGTGTCTACACCGGATGCGAGCGGCACGATAAAATACTATAGAACCACTGATCTATAATAGAGACTCATTATAGATAAGTCAATAGAACTCATTATAATCAGTGATATAATGACACCACAAATCTATTTTCCGCGTTCTATTATGACGAGCTGACAGAAATTTTAAAATGATTTTCAATGGTCGCTTTGTCCTGCCAGTGTAGAAGTGCCGGCTCAACATTGTGATGTCTATCAGCCCAACCCTATTCACAAATGATCAGTTACAGTGTTATCTCTTGTGTTACGTAGTGATCTGTACAGTTAAGGAAACAGAAATTAGAACAGCAGTTTACAAATACTGACGCTGTAGACAGACAGGCACACAGACAGATCTCACATGGATCTTAAGCATGATTTAGGCGTGTTGTGCTTTTTCCCCGGGTGTGATCCTGAGAGAGGAAACCACAGCCTTTCCTGCGCGAGAGCTCTTCTCTGACTGACAGAACCATGAGCGTGTTAGCTACACGGCTATCCCACTAGAGTCACACCATCACATTTGATGAGCTTTTAACCAGTTTACCAAGTCAATAAAGTGAGGCTCACATAACAGAATTCATTTGAGTTTTCTGCATTGAATCGTCTGGCTGTTCAGAGGCTTGAATTAGTCCACCAGCCACAACGCTGTAAGTGGGATGAGTAGAGAGCAGAATTCAGCAGCCATAACTAGAGAAGAGACTCCAGTTCAGGAGGCAGTACTAGTAGAGAGCAGAAGTAATCAGTACTAGTGAAAAAGGATACTTTAACAGTCAATACAAGTGAAGAGCAGAATTCAGCAGTAGAGGTCGACAGATATGGGTTTTTCTCTGGCCAATGCCAATATTTAGTAATAAAGGCAGGCGATGGCCGATATATAATGCCGATTTTTTTGGCTGATATGTTTGGACAATTTTCTTTAACTTTTTTCTCCATGTCATAAAAGATATAATAGTAACAGTTAGAGTAATAATACACGGTTCAAAACTTAAGCACCTTCTCAAAACAGCTCTGAAGTATGCTTTTTGTTCATGTTTGTTGACAGACACCAGCGTTTCCTGCAGATCAATGCTCTGCCAGCAGGAGGCGCTGTTGGAGCGGAGATATAGCGGTTTCCACGGTAACGGCTGTAATCAAATAAACACTGCTTTATCAGGCATTACAGAAAAGACGAAATAAAAATGACATCGAAGCTTTTCTGAAGACGGTCGGTTCTTTTCAAAGATGAATATAAAAACACGCGCTGCATTTTAGTTTTGAAACGTGCAAGTAGGTTCCTATTCAACAAAGTATAAGCCTTTTGGAAAAGCTATCGGTGGCAGTCAGTTCTGATATTGTGACGAGCCGCCACAAATAACTCAATGTATGGGAATCACTGGACACTGCTGTAAGTCAAATGGATTTAATCTAAGTGATGATAAAACAGTCAGTACTAGTGAACAGCAGAATTCAGCAGTCAGAACGAGTTAACAACAGAATTATTACTACTACTACTAAAAAAGGCAGAATTCAGTAGTCTGTACTACCAACAATCAGAATTCGGCTGCTGGTAATACTGTATTACATAATTCAGCAGTCAATATTACACAATTCAGTAGTCAGTATATTAATAAGAGAATTCAGAATTCAGCAATCAGTACTAGTTTACATTGGTCATTGAGAAACAAATGTACGGTGTGTTCTGCATTAAACCCTAATTCATGGAAACGTCTGTCCACAGCATGTGGACCGTGAAGGTGTCCAGGGACAGACGCCCTGCGGTCGCGGGTCAGCGGTCTGGCCGAGGTTTGACTCTGTTTTTAGACACCTCATCCTGTTTTGAGCGGTTAGGCAGATGCAGTCCTCTGGGTATCCGGCACAAAGCAGAAGAGGGTGTGTGTCCAGGCTATATTTGTCCAGTTCTGCTCGTGCGATCTCACGCACTGGAGAAACCGCCTGCGTGACATACTGGGGCTAAAACTCCTGAATAATTTCTTTCAGGGGTTTAAAAGGTTCATGACTGCGTGTGACACGTAATGGAGGAGCGCCGCGCACCACAGCTGCTTTACACAATCACAACACTTTCTCTTTTCTTTTTTTTCGAAAACGGAAACTTTCACGAGAGATTTTAGATACCTTGATAGTTAAGTATTTGAAATGACTTCTCAAAAAAAAAAGTTGTTATCAGAGGAAACATCCTTTCAAACAAACAGTAGATAAAAATGAAAGTACAAGTAGTCCAAATGATCAGGTTTCACACAGTTTGTCACTAAATGAACACGAGGAAGAATGAGATTTTATCAGTGATGCTCTAAATTTACACAGCCCTAGTGAAGACAGAAAATCCTAGCCACTAACGTCATTCCACTGAGATGATGTCACACAATATAACAAAACGTGACAATATCAACTCAATTAAGTGTAGAATGACAGAAGACATTAACCTACAGAATGAGCCAATTAATAAAAATGAAACAATCACACGGCTCTGGAAATCATCTGGAGATAATAGGCAGCTGCTGATATAAGCATGAACAAGTGCTACACATGCCAAACACTGGAATAAATCAAACACTGCCATACATCCCAATATTAGCAAACAGCGGCGTTCATCTGTCAAGTCAAGTCAAGTCTGCTTTATTGTCAATTCTTCCACATGTACAGTACATACATACAGAGAATCGAAATTGCGTTACTCTCAGACCCCCGGTGCATACAGATAACACTAACAGTAGAGCCTAAAAATCTAGATCAAATATAAAATATAAGATAAAACTATAAAATTAAATAAAATAAAAAAGACATAATAGAAAAAATAAAATAAAATAAGGTTAAATAAAAGCAGCGCAAGGCACATGGCAGATAGAGTGCAAACCAGTGAACAAACAGTGCAGATAAAAAGATTTTTAGTGCATAAAAAAAAACAAAAAAAAAATAGCAGAAGAGGGACGGGGGGGTAAGTTCGGGAGCGAGTTCAGCTTCCTGACAGCCTGATGGATGAAGCTGTCCTTCAGTCTGCTGGTCCTGGCCTGGAGACTCCGCAGTCTCCTCCCTGATGGCAGCAGACTGAAGAAGCTGTGTGACTGGTGAGTGGGATCACCTGCAATGCAGAGGGCTTTTCGAGTGAGACGGGTTCCATAAATGTCCTGGAGGGAGGGGAGAGAGACACCAATGATCTTCTCAGCTGCTCTCACTATGCGTTGCAGAGTCTTCCGGCAGGACGCGTTGCAGGCGCCATACCACACAGTGATGCAGCTGGTCAGAATGCTCTCGATGGTGCCTCTGTAGAAGGTGTACATGATGGGGGGTGGGGCTCTGGCTCTCCTCAGTTTGCGGAGGAAGTAGAGACGCTGCTGTGATTTCTTGGCCAGTGCTGCGGTGTTGTCGGTCCAGGAGAGGTCCTCTGTGATGTGCACACCCAGGAACTTGGTGCTGCTCACTCTCTCCACAGTCGCACCGTTGATGGTCAGAGGAACATGCTGAGTGTGCGCTCTCCTGAAGTCAACAACAATCTCCTTCGTCTTCTTCACGTTCAGAGAGAGATTGTTGTCACTGCACCACCCGGCCAGACGGCTCACCTCGCTCCTGTAGTTTGTCTCATCTCTGTTGCTAATGAGACCCACCACAGTCGTGTCATCCGCAAACTTAATAAAGAGGTTGGAGTTGTGTGATGGTGTGCAGTCGTGGGTCAGCAGAGTGAAGAGAAGGGGGCTCAGCACACATCCTTGGGGGGCCCCAGTGTTCAGTGTGATGGTGCTGGATGTGTTGCTGCCGACACGTACTGCCTGAGGTCTTCCAGTCAGAAAGTCCAACAGCCAGTTGCACAGCGAAGTGTTGAGCCCCAGCTCGACCAGTTTGTGAATGAGCTGTTGAGGGATGATTGTGCTGAACTCAAAACTGAAGTCTATGAACAGCATTCTGACGTATGAGTCTTTTTCCTCTAGATGTGTGAGTGCTGAGTGGAGGGTAGTTGAGATGGCATCATCGGTCGACCGGTTGGACCAATATGCAAACTGGAATGGGTCCAGGGAGGGGGGGAGGGCAGACTTGATGTGGTGCATGACTAGCCGTTCGAAGCACTTCATGAGGATGGGAGTAAGTGCAACAGGACGGTAGTCATTGAAGCATGATGGAGATGGCTTCTTCGGGACTGGGATGATGGTGGTAGCTTTGAAGCATGTGGGAACAACAGCTTGACTAAGTGAGATGTTGAAAATGTCTGTGAAGACATCAGTGAGTTCTGCTGCACAGTCTCTCAGTACACGCCCAGGAATGTTGTCAGGACCCGGAGCTTAGCGTGCGTTGATCCTGCTGAAGGATCTCCTCACGCTGTCTGGGGTCAGCGTCATCACCTGGTCACTGGGAGGAGGTGGAGTCTTCTATGCAGTGGAGCTGTTTTGTTCCTCAAAGCGAGCGAAGAAGGTGTTCAGCTCGTTCAGCAGAGAGATGTTGCTGTCACAGGTCCACGGTGGGGGCTTGTAGTCCGTAATGGTCTGTATCCCCTGCCACAGGCTCCGAGTGTCTCTGCTGTCGCTGAATTGATGGGCTATCCTCCTGGAGTACTGTCTCTTAGCCTCTCTGATGCCGCGGGATAGGTTGGCCCTGGCTGTTCTCAGGCCCCCCCTCTCGTCTCCAGCTCTGAAGGCAGCGTTCCGCGTCTCCAGGAGTCTGTAGACTTCCCCTGTCATCCACGGCTTCTGGTTGGCCCGGACAGTGATGGTATTTGAGACTGTTACATCCTCAATACACTTGGTGATGTAGGCAGTGACAGTCTCCGAGTACTCCTGGAGGTCAGTGGAGTTATTATAAGTGGCAGCCTGCTTAAACATATTCCAGTCAGTTGTATCGAAGCAGTCCTGAAGAGCCTCAGACGATCCTTCTGGCCACACTTGAATCTGTTTCTGAACTGGTTTGGCGACTTTAACGAGCGGTCTGTATGCAGGCATTAGCATGACAGTGATGTGGTCTGAGGCACCGAGGTGGGGGAGGGGGAGGGCTTTGTAAGCTCCTCTCTGTGTGGTGTAAACAAAGTCTAAAATGTTTTTACCTCTTGTTGGAAAGTTAATGTGTTGGTGTATTTTAGGAAACACACTCTTTAAGTCAGCATGGTTGAAAATCCCAGCTATGATGAGAAAAGCATCGGGGTGTGCTGTCTGCTGCTCGCTGATGTGCTGGTACAGTTCATTTAGTGCATCGTTCCTGTTGCAGTTGTTGTTCGGGGAATGTAAACCGAACGAGCAGTATGGCAGTATATTCCCCGGCAGATAGAACGGCCGGCACTTAATAATCATAAACTCCACCAGGGGTGAGCAGTGTTTGCAGATCACAACAGCATCGCGGCACCACGCATCATTGATGTAAACACAAAGCCCACCGCCGCGGGTTTTTCCCTCCCGCGACGCGAGCTCTGTCTGCTCGATAGCACGTCAGCTGGTCGAGCTGAATGGCGCAGTCCGGAACGCTGTCGCTGAGCCATGTTTCCGTGAATACAAACACACAACAGTCTCTTACAGTCCTCTGAGTTGAACGTAGTAATCGGATGTAGTCCAGTTAATTGTCCAAAGAGCGTACGTTAGCCAGTACGACGGTGGGGATAGATGGCTTGTGTGGGTTAGCCGTTAGCCTAGCCCAGATACCTCCGCGCTTACCCCTCTTCTGCTTCCTCTCACGCCGCTTGTGGCGCCTCCGCTGTGGGCGAGATGCAGTAGAGGGGGTCGGTGATGATGTAGGCCTCCGGAGCAGTTCGAGATCTCGCAGCAGTTCCGCGTGCGCGGAGTTTAACTCTAAAAATGCGGCTCTGCCGACATCCAGCAGAAACTCACGACTGTATGCGCGCTTAAAGACAGATAGACGCGATGACGACGTACAAAAACACTGCGACTCACAAGACAAAAAACACGAAAACACCGTTCTGTCGGGACAGAGAGAAGCCGCTGCGTGTGGACGCGCCGCCATCTTGGATGAACTAACTGCTTGGAGTTTATTCACCCTTCACATCTGTGAGAAAGTTCACACATGAAAACTCAGTAAGCCTAATTAATTCTTGTTCTAAGAAAATAGCCTACAGATTATTTCCTTCTTTTTTTGCGGAAACACAAAAAGAGAAACACAACAACAACAAAAAATCTGATGGCAGTGTATGGTGACCTCCTTTTAAGCTGCAAACATGTCATTAAAATAATCCCATGTGTATATTCTGAGCACGTACAGTAACAAACCGAAACTGTAGTTTATTATTAGGTGAAAAGCACAGAAGCACATCAGTTGCTGAAATCAAGATGAGTCAAATCATGACAAAACATGAGGCCCGTAGACGTCAGAAAAGCAGTGCAAGTCTTCTCTGAGCTGCTGTGCTCTGGCTGAGAGGACTAAGGCAATATTATATTAATTATACAGCTAATTAAATATTTTATAATGAAACATTTGCATGTGTTATTTATAATGAAATCTCTGGCTCTGTTAATAGTGTGTAACAGCACACGTCCCTGAACAAACCCGTCAGATTGAAGGCATCGCTCAGGTGTGCAAACATCCTGACAAGAGTGCGTTCACACGCATCATAAACGTCACACACACGTCTGAAGAATGCTGTAATGTGACAGGGAATGACATACTACAGATGAGCAAAGCCTCTAAAAATCACCGCGGCCCAGAAATGATCCGTTCAGCTGAGTCTCTTCACTAACCGCACTTCTATTCATCATTAGTTCTGAGAGTGTTTGAATCAGCCGGTGAATGCATGAATGTTTTGTGAATGTATGAAGTCAGTTCCACTAACATCCTCCGCTCACAGTAATGAACTATAGTATCTGTGTTATATGTTTAATGTTCTTGGAGTCTAGGTGGCACTTCTGTGGAGTATTGACTTATAAAACACAACATAAAAAGCCTGATTTAAATCCAGCAGAGCCAGACGGACACTCCGCTCATTCAGACCAGTGTAACGTGTGTGTTTAACAGCGCTAATGATGGGCGTCCAGTGCCACATTCACAGCTCTGTGTCAAAAACAGCATTAGCAAAAAACAGATATTCACTGTATCACGTAAAATGAATGCTTATTTGACTTATTTGTGTACTTTGTTTCAGTAAATTGATGAGTCGCTGTGATGGCTCTGATGTCAGTCACAGTTTCAGTACAGAAACACACACACACACACACACACACACACACACACACACACACACACACACACACACACACACACACACACACACACACACACATGCGGAGTCTCCTGAAACCTCATCTGGATGCAGACGCTCCATACACAGCAGCTACACACCGAACACAGCACTGACTCAAACACTTTTACAATGCAGCATTTCTCATTTTTGTTTAGTTTAACTTGATGTAATACATTTCCAAAACTAAAAGTGAAATAAACATGAATAAAAAGTTCAGTTTCAGCATGCACCTTTTTCCCAACGAGTCTACTGCGTTTTAAATTATGGGAGGCTCTCGCAGTTCCCGGAAGTTTCACTACAACAAATCATTTAAAATTATAAGATTGCACTACAAACAATCATTATCCATCAGTTTGACTGAATGGGCTGTAAATATTCATTTTGTATTTTCAGCAGAATAACGTACGTTTGGTATATTAATGTGACGTCATATAACGATATCTGTAGAATATCTCTTTTCAGCCCGCTGCATTATTTCATGTTTCTTTTGTATTCCTCTGTAAGCAATTTAAAAAAGACAACATATACTAGGGCTGCACGATATTGGAATAATTGGGAAAAAACTACATTGCAATATTTTATTTTTCTGCGATATATATTGCGATATGAAATCTAATCTAATTCTTTCTTACAAACAAAAAATAATGGGGTGAGCACACTTACATTCATTTTAAATGATTTAAACATCAGAGTATTATTTAAATTAGAGTAAATTATTTGTTTGTAACTTTAGGATATGGTTTGAATTGTTAACATATTAACTAACATGAACTTACCACGAGCAATACTTTTGTTACTATATTTATTAATCTTTGTTTATCTTAGTTTATAAAAACACAGCTGTTCATTGTTTGGTGATGTTACTTCACAGTGCATTAACTATGTTAACAAATACTGTACAACTTTTGATTTCAACAATGAAGGCTATAGCCTAAATGTTGAAATTAACAATGTTGTAGAAGTGCAGTTTAGTAATAGTAAATGTTAAATAATGTAGTTAAATAGTTTAATAAATAGAACATTATTGTAAAGTGTTACAGATTTTTTTTATACACTAATTCAGACGTCTCGTGAGTTCAGTGTTGGACAGGTCAGATGTTTAAACCATTCATTAAATTGAATCGGTTCAAATGAATCATTAGTTCGTGAATCAGACGTGTACGGCACGCGTTGTGTAATTATCTCGGCAGTTTAGGATATCGCACAAGATTTGACAACACAGAAAACATTTCATCACTGGATAGTTTTTTTTTTTTTGTTCGACACCATCGTGTCAATTGATTTTGATTAATATGCGCGAGGGAGAGAGAGCAAGACAGCGCTCGTGTTGTTTGAAGACGGTGAAGTTGAGCGCGCGCACGGCGGGGCTCTCTCTCTCGCTCTCTCTCTGCTCGTTCTTATATGCGCCCTGTTAAACTGACAGGACTTAAATACACATGCAAATGATAAACTTTCACTCTATGATGGTTAAGCTGTGCAATTAATCCGCGAATCACATTCGTCAAGGGCCGGGGAGCAGCTGGCCCGTACGGTTAATGAATAACGGATCAACTACGACAGCCTACATCGCAAATCCTGCGATGTGACTATCGTGGATTCGTACATCGCGATATCGATGCCCCAAAACGACACATCGTGCAGCCCTAACATATACTGTGCATTTGTGTTCTGCTCTCCAGATTTGATTCACAATATAAACCATGAATAACACACTGAGAAGCTTTCAGTTCTCTCCCCAAATCCTCACGTCTCTTTCCAGGTTTGCTTTCACACAGAGGCCGAAAAAATTTACTTGTTATGAAATACAGACATACAGTATATTACTATAATGATGTTTAACACGTCTGTAATATTGCTGCATGCGGATAGAAGCTGGATCTCTAGGAGTTATTCATGGTGTGCTGAAAGTAATTTGTTAATGCTTTTGCACTTTTACATTTCCTTTCAATGACTGATGGTTGAAGGGTGAGAAAAATAAACGTCGCCTCATCACAACCCAGTTTTTGAAAATGCTTATTGTGTTCACAGAGCGAACCTTTTCCTCTGAGCTGTGTTTCTACTGTACTGACTCATGAAACTCCGTGTGAACGCATGCAGAGAATCAGACACGTGACGGAGATAAAGAGCAGAACGACACGGAGAGAGAACTAGAGACACACACACACACACACAAGCCTGAGCGGGCTGAGCTGTTTGTCAGAGACTAATGCAGTTATGTAACACAGCGCCGTAACAATCAAGATTCAACCGCAGCGTCATCATGTGATCTTAACATACGTGTGCGTGTCCAAAACCAACCCCTGGGTGCTGAATCGAGCAACATAACTCGACACGAGGAGTCTGTGCTAACATGACCTGAGCAATGCATGTGTGTGTGACATGAACACTCATAACCCGCTCTGAGAGAGACACGGGAACACAACCCGAGCGCTTGTGAAAGAAACGGCTGTTCTCCGATCACTGATCCTGGCACTCACTCACTAGAGCTCCACTTCAGCTTCACTCATTCATGATCAATCTCAAACATTTCTAACCACTACCAGCTATTACTGATCTGACAACCCCTGCAGCTCACCGGATTAATAATGAAGATCATATTCAAACTGCTTTCTTCTTCCACGAACATAGATAAAGGCACAACCTAACATTAACAAAATTTGAGCAATGCATTTGTTTTCGTAACTGTTTAACTTGCGTAGCTAACAAATGCATCCTCCCCTGTGAAGTGTTGGTATATTTAATCCTGACTGGATCATGTAAGTGTGAGTGGAGAGGAGAAGAGCACTATCACAGCTACAGAGTAAACATCGCTTCATCAGGAGAGAATAAACATTCATATTTCATGTCTTTCTTCCTCGTGTGCGTCTTCTTTTAGGGACTCGGCATCACAGCAGCAATATGACATGTTTAGATATTATATGTTTATCGTATGAAGTTGTTTTAATAAACTTGATTTGTTCTTCATGGTCTCTTAATCAGCTGCGTTATCAGTCAGATCAAAACATTAATAAAATGCATTTAAACAGCGAACATATACTTCTTATATCAAATCAAGCATTGAGGCTACATATCAAATCCATAACTGTAAGCACATTTATCATATTAATTCACCCAATCTGCAGGATAGGAAATGTCTCAAACTGTGGCACTTCAGTGTGTCTACAGACTCTGAACAACCTCGCTGCCTGAGATTCCCGGACCCAGGACCGCGGCTTTAATCAACACAACCTCTGCCAGCACGCCACAGAAGCTCAAAACTCAGCCACACGATCCACAGGACCAGAAGGAGTCGTGCTCCTGAACAACAGAATTATTTTTCTAAAGCATCACGCGATAACACAGACATCTCATGTGAATAGTACTGATGAAATTGCGTAGCTTTTTTTAAAAAGCATTCCATAAAATGGAAAAAATTTTTTTCTTTTTTTTTTTTAAATCTAAGAGTTTAGTGTCCTTTTTAAACAAATAAGTTTTGCGTTGAGTAGCTATTGTATCATCAGGCTTTTATGGCTCGAGAGTCTGAAACAGTGAGATATGCAGGAATAACAGCTTCATTTTATTCAGAGACTCA
>NC_056598.1:1342175-1384165 GCF_018340385.1 Cyprinus carpio | reverse complement strand
TATGCATATCCAACCATAAAAGCAATAATGTTTGTAAATGTATTTATCCAGTGTGTTATCAAAAGGTGTGATGAAGGTATGACATGGCCATAAGGTTTTGTGCTAGAATGGAGTTTACTGTCAATGCAGTAGATTTACTCCCGCATCCCATATGACTAAATCTATATTATAGATTAATTTTTTCAGTGAAAGGGTGAGTTATGGTAATGTGCAGTCTTTACCATGGTGAATGCTTCTATATACAGTATCTGGGGCATAATGTAATGTAAAATGCGGTATTTAATGCTATCATCTCCCTTCTTCTGATACATCTCTACAGTCAATCTCCTGGTCAGTTCCTCTCCTTGTCCTGCTGTATATTTCACAGAATTACCGAAACACGATTTTACAAATGAGGCATCCTCAATGGAAGGTTTAGGTGATTTGTCAAGTGCTACTTCTGGGTACCAATTTGTCCCCACAATATGAATTTACCGTAAGTAGGTACACACGACACACACACACACACCCACAAGGTTTTTCCTATCCTTACGGTGACCTTCCATAGGGAGTAATTGGTTTTAACAGGTTGCTTTGGTCATATAAGGTAGAATATCATCAAAAAGTTGATTTATTTCTCTAATTGCCATTCAAAAGTTGAATCTTGTATATTATATCATCTCCTCAGACACACAGACGATTATTTCCAAATGCTTGGGTTTCTTGTGCAATAGGATAACTCTCGCACTAAGGAAAATTCCCAAATTCAATACTCGTCTCCCTCTAGTATTCTACCGATCTCGGTCACGGAACAAAGTTATTTCACTACTCTCCTCTGCAAGCTACGGAGCAGTGTTCAGCCACTCTCTCTACCGTTAGGTCGGGCGTAAGTCAATACTTAGTGGTGTCCTCCCTGTACACATTTCTGCGGCAATGCGGCGTGGCATGGAGTCGAGCAGTCTGTGGCACTGCTCAGGTGTTATGAGGAGCCCCAGGTTTGCTCTGATAGTGGCCTTCAGCTCTTCTGCATTCTTGGGTCTGGCATAATTGCATCTGTCTCTTCACAATACCCCATAGATTTTCGTATGGGGTTAAGGTCAGGCGAGTTTGCCCCCCCCCACCCCTGGCCAATTAAGAACAGGGATACCATGGTCCCTTAACCAGGTATGGGTAGCTTTGCAACGTGTGCAGGTGCCAATGTCCTTCGTGTGGAAATATGAAGTCTGCATTCTCCATAAAGTTGGTCAGCAGCAGGAAGCATGAGTGCCGCTCCTAAAACTTACCCTGGCGATAACGGGCCTAGGTGTTGCCCGTGGACCTCAGAAAACACAGTGGACCAACACCAGCAGCTGACATGGGCACCCCAAACCAATACCACTGACTGTGGAAACTTTACACTGGACCTCGAGACACCAATGTGGATTGTGTGCCTCTCCTCTCTTCCTCCAGACTCTGGGACCCTGATATCCAAAGGAAAGCAAATCTTTATCTTTCAATCCAGAGAACATAACTTTGGCACCAACTTCAGCAGCAGCTCCAGTCCTTTTTGAAGCGAGTACGCTTCTGACGCTGTCTGTTGTTCAATGAGTGGTTGTACATGACCCAAAGGGAATAGCGACAGCTCTGAAACCCATGTACTTGACATACGTCTGGTACGTAGTGGGTTCTTTGAAGCACTGACTCCAGGCTGCCAGTCCACTCTCTTGTGAAATCTCCCTCCACATTTTTGAATTGGTTTTGTTTTCACAAATCCTCTCCAGGGTGGCCGCGTTATTCCTATTGCTTGTACACTTCTTTTTCTATCACATCTTTTCCTATCCCTCTCTCCTCTCTATTAATGTGCTTGGACACAGAGCTCTGTGAACAGCCAGCCTCCTTTGCAATTGACCCTTTTGTGTCTTGCCCTTCCTTGTGCACAGGTGTCAATGGTCGCTTTTTGGACAACTGTTCAGTCAGCAGTCTTCCCCATGAATGGTAGCCCCTACAGAACTAGACTGAGAGGACCATTTAAAGGCCTTTGCAGGTGTTTTGGAGTTAACTAGCTGATTAGAGTGTGGCCCATAGGTGTCTTCAATATTGAACCTTTTCGACAATATTCTAATTTTCTGAGATACAAACTAGACATTTGGGATTTTCCTTAGTTGTCAGTCTATACCTCATCAAATTACTAAGAAATAAACATTTGAAATATCATCAGTCTTGTGTTGTAATGAATGAATATAATTAACAAGTTTCACTTCTTTAAATGGAATTAGTGGAAATAAATCAACTTTTTATGATATTCATTAATATGACAACACCTGTAGACCGTCTCCCCCTGAGCACTATCCCCTACTCCGTAATAACCCACACTTACGAACGTTTTTTCCTTTTTCGCCCTCATTGACCCAAAGGGACCATGAGTCCAGATATTGCCTCTTTGTGGTACATTTTGTATGGTTTGCATCCCCCCCCCCTCAACCCTTACAAAAAGTGATTAATAACTTAGATTGTACCCTTTAGAAACCCTTGAGTTAAATGGATTGACTGAATGAAAGTCCTGCTAAGCAATGAAAGTTTGACATAGTAATACTGTATGAAAGGCAGATTACTGTGACGAACATTTATCAGTAGAGAAACACTTATTTTGTGTATTGAAAAAGGATATTTTGTGATTGTGTATATTGTACTAGCATGAGAGTGAAAATATGCTACAATGTTTTGAAAAACAGTGCACTTTTGATGAATCTGTTGTGATAGTAGCATACTAAGTAGTTTTGAAAATTTACCAATTGCCTTGTGAGAAGTGCCGCCACAACAATTAAAAAACAACAACAACAACAACAAAATAAAGACTGTATATGTGAACAGACTCTGGTACTGTGTGAGTTCACCGGTGCGAAACAAATGTAATATTACTTCTTTCAGTTTCTGCAAGATTATAGTATGTGACTTAGAGGGTAGTGCTTCCCTTTCTTACTTGTCAGTTATACCAAACGAATTGAAGAGTTTTTAATTGTTTTATCAACTCCATATCATCATATACCTTGCCCATACATCATATCTTCATGAGAAGTGTGTCCCTCTTTTCTGCTATCATGTTACTTCTAACCTAGGTTAGAACCTCTCCAGTCTCTCGTAAATTTTAGAGCTTAGCCAAGAAGTCATAACACTCGGAACCTTTATGAAATCACTCTTATTCATTAAGTTTATGATCCTAAAGTCTAGACTCAAAAAACTTTTACTCTGGCAGCTGTATACATACGCCCCAGTTTGAGCTTTTTCAATGTAGCCTGTGACCTCTTTATATTCAGTGTATCATCAGTGTCTCCGTACAGAATGGAACGCAGATATCTGTGCAATCATCATCTACACTCATCCAATTATAAAACTCTTCTTTCTCCTTCTTAGCAGGAAGAAACAGAACACACTCAGAGAGTTCCCTTTCAATACTACACTGTGTACTGCTTCTTCTAAGAACAGCTTTGGGCAAATAAGGTCTCGGCCTTTTTTAATCCACTGAACTGAAGCTTTTTTTTGTCAATCACGCAGTGTAAACTGCATTGGTTTGTGCAGGTGTATTAAAAACGACGAGTGACCTACTATACACATCTAACACAGAGGAATCAGCCCCCCTTGTTTACACAAGCCAGCTTAAATGCTCCTAGGCAAGCCAATCAAAGCAAAATATTACTAATATATTTAAAAAAAAAGCTACAAGCAGATTTGATAGATTGTCTAGCAGCATATTTTTTTTTTTTGATCTGCCAGAGTGGGTTACCACATAAAGAATCATCAAAACTCCTCTTCTAAAGAGCCGGTTTGATCTTTTTAGGGTGGATTAAAAAGAGAATGCTGTCACTAATGATTATTATCACTGACAGCTTTAAGATTGGACAAGCATGGGCCATGCCCCCGCTGAGCAAGCGTGCAACAGGGGCCTGACTGCTCCTGCTACATTTGACATTTACATTTAATTATTTAAGTCAGATGCTTTTATGCCAAAGAAGGCGACTTACAAATGAGAACAATAGAAGCAATCGAGACGCAACGAGAGAACAACAACCAGTATACAAGTGGCCATGACCAGTCTCATTAGTACCTAATCCACGCCTAAGAACTCATAGCAGAGTGTTGTTTTCTTCTTCTCAAGAAGGATAGAGTATAAAAAAGAAAATGAAAGAAAAGGTTAAGTGGCTATTATGATAGTTGGTCAGGTGCTAGAAGACCGCATTAAGTCTAGTGAAGCATTTTTTTTTCAAAGCATTTTCAGGGAAAGCAAATTTCCTCTTCTGAGTGTGGTGTTCCCCATACGGTGACCATCCTCTCAATTTAATTCCAACCCCTGAAGTGTCACACTAGGCTGAGCCCGGTGCAGGGCTATCCCTGTAGTGCCATAACTGGGTATTGGAGACAATAAAGAGCTATTAGTTCCACTGCAATTCGCATCGTCAAATACCGCGCCAATTCGCTTGCGTGGTTCCCACCTCCGCGTTTAGAGGCTTAAAGACACAACACGTCTGCTCCCCCCCCAAGAGTATGATGAATTTGCTGGCGACAGGATCAGCTGTTCCCATTGCAAATGGGTTCCCGCCCATCTGCAGAGAGGTGAGTGCTTTCCACAGGCCGACTACTGTCCCTCTTCCTTTGTCCCCCAACAAAGAGATGTGGCCTCCAGGCCCATCCTCCGATCTCAGACACCTCAATACTTCTTCCACATGAAGAGGTCGTTCAGGATGACTCCGCGAAAAAAGATCCTTGCGCAAATTTCGCCTACAGGAGAACTGGTTCTTTTTTGCTTGAATGCATACTTTCTGGCCCCGCCGCATTAGGCATGGACCTCTCTCTGTACCCCTATGAGACAGATGGGAATCCGCATCCTCAACTACCCGCGACAACTGCGCTCATCTTGGCCCATTCGGAGGTAGAACATAGTATCACAGCCGCAAACCCCTCCTCCTGCAGCCACTCTGCTGGAGTCGCCTGGGACTCAGGGTCAATTCTATTCTGCCAAGAGCCACGTTGTTCCCCAGTCAAGCCGCGCAAATACGTTCCTGGGAACAATTTTTTGACTCAGCCCGAAGGAGAGCTGTAGTCGCAGCGCCAGCGACGGGGCTTCTGTCAAGTATGGAGGCCTGGCGAATCTCCTTTGAGAATTTGGCAACCACTCCGTTCCTCTCAAAATGTTTGTCAGAGTGATGCTGGGGCCTCATGAGCGGCAGCATCACCAGTGCTACAGTTGTAGTCTGCTTGTATACAATGCGCCGCCCTTCATGTGCTGTCTATGAAAAACCACGGGATTTCCAGTCCATACGTTCGTCGTTCAGGACTAGCCTCAGACCTGGTGGGCCCCGTTACTTTGCGATGTAATACAGCCAGTCTTGTTGGGCTTATCAGAGCTGACATCAGCTATTGGTAGCGGCCCCTTGGCCCATCTCTCTACTGAGGACAGGGGATTTTGCTCCTCTCAAGCGAACACGACATACGGCACTGATCGCACCATCTTGGGGGATGTGGTGGAAGTTTCCTGATATGTGGCGGAATTTCTGATCAATGTACATGCTTTCTTTTGTCTGTCCAAATCTTTTTTGGCTATGCGGGAATTATCTAACTTGGGAGTAAAGTGTGTTCTAACACTAGTGGCCGAAAATATTGGCACCCTTGGTAAGTATGGATCAAAGAAGGCTGGTGAAAATTAATCTGCATTGTTAATCCTTTGATCCTGTTAATGTTAAAAAAAAATTCCAAACAATCTAACCATGTCTTGGATTAATAAAATTTAAAATGGGGGAAATATATTATTGAAATAAATGATTGTGTTTTCTCTAATCACACAATTAACAACCCCCTTTTTTTCAATACTTTTTAAACCTCCATTTCATTAATGTTTTCCATAATGACCCTGAGGAGGTTAGAGAACACCTGACAAGAGATCAGGGACCATATCCTTCATCTCGAATTCACGTTTCAGACTCCCTTTAGCATTTTCCCAGCTCCATGTTGGTGTGCTTCTCCTCTTCAGTTTCACATCCTCTCTGTTTTCCTGCCAGGGTTCATTGACTGAGAGGGACTGGACATGAGACCATACTGCAGAAAACTTGGTTTTTGTGCTTCAGTGACCCATTTTTGTGTGTGTTTTTGAGGTTTGTGTTTGGATTATTGTAATGACTCTTGGAAGAGCCTAACATGGCACCATTATATGAGTCGGTCACTTAGTGATGTTTTTTTTATCTGTTGGTATTTGATAGATTCCATGATTGCCAGTGTCTACAACAAGATTCTCCAAGACCTCCAGCAGAAATATAGTGCCCAACATCAAAAATACAGCGTATATTTCATTGTCCACATGGGGTACTTGGTTATCCCTGTGCGTTTCACCCAACCCTCCTGAGTTGTTTGCTGCTAAAAAGCTAATTTTTTTCAATTTCATCTGACCATAGTAAGCCAGTCCCATTGAAGTTCCAGTCGTGTCGTTAGACTGAATTGCTGGAGTTTGTTTTGGATTGAGCTAGATTAATTTGCTTCTTCTGAAAACCCCTCCCAAACAACATGGAAGGGTGGTGCTGTTTGACTTTTTTTTTAAGGGTTTTTCTGCCCCCGGGCTCAATTTTTTTCTGAAATTCCCCCACTGTGGCCCCTTTGTAGACATTAAGCCCCCCAAACCTCCTTCTCACTGTGCATTGGGGCGATAGGACACATCCTCGGGAGATACAGAACCGCCTTTTCCCCCGTTTAAACATTTTCTGTTGTTTGGGAAATTCTTAATTATTCCCATGGTGGAAAGGGGAATTTTCACTGTCACTCTTAAAGCCCTTCACTTTTTGGAAGCTCATTTATTTTTTGCTGCACATCATAACTATATTCTTTGTTTTTTCTCATTGTGATGGAGGACAAAGGGAATTTGGGATTTTTTTTCCCCCTCAATTTATATTTCTGTAAAAGAACCTTGGGGATAATTTCATTTCAAACCCCCTGGAGTGTCAAATTGTAAATTTGAATATATCGATTACCAAATACCTTTTGTATCTAAGGTGGTCTACACCCGCCGAGCCGGTCCTTTTGCTCTTGCTTCCCCCCCTAAAGAGGGACAGGAGTTATCTCTGCCTCCCCCCGCAGAGCTCTGAAATTCCCTTACCATTCCCCCCCTTATGGTGGTGGGAAACAACTCTTTTAAATTTTGTTAACCGCACAAAGGGTTCTGGTCAAAAAAAGACTCTCTAGATGGATATGACCCATCCGCTAGCATCTCTTATTTGGGCCTTCAATGCCCCATTGGTTATGGGGCCCCTTTGACTAGAGGCATTGCCTTTTCTTGGGTATGGTCCAGTGGTGTCCTTACGATTTTGTGAGGCAGCTGGGTGTGCCTTGCCCACTTGCAAGGTTTTTTAACCTGGAAATCCCCCCTTGCAGGCTAGATCCTTCGTTCTTGAAGACACATGTGCTGGTGTAAACAGATCTGGCAGAGGCCCTAGGCCATATCACGACTACAAGCTCTCTGTGTTCCCATAGCGATCTCAGCAACCGCAGTAGCAAGGGGTAGTTAATTCGAACGGGAACGTCATGTCTGGTTATAACCCTTGGATCTAAGGGTATATTTCTGTGGGCCGTGACGAATTTGTGTCAGCCCTGACATTGTGTGCTTTTTTTCCAGTTTATTAAACTAGCTAATGGCTAAATCCCTAATCTCCCTGGTAATTCAGCAACAACTAGCTATATAATATAGTGAAGGCACATGTATGTACCTGATTGTGTTTTGTGATAAACAGAAGTTATGCGTGGTTGGTGAAAACTAAAAAATGTAAATCAGCTTGAATAATGCAATAAAACACATATAGAAAAAAAGTGGTTCTCCAGTGAATTTTGGATAAGCGGAGCTGGTAGCCTAGACTTTTTTGTTGCTACAAAATGAGGTGAAAATCAATCTGTTTTACTTCACTTACAGAAAAAAAACAATATATTGATTTACAATTTTCTAAGACACTTTTTTGTTTGGTTATCCCACGTCCAGAGCGAGTAGGCGTCAACTATCAGGAATTCACCACCTGCGAAAGACAAAGGCCGCAGTAATGAGCTGCATAAGTGAGACCATCCTTCAGCTGTGGTCACTGAGAGGAGGAGGTTACAGAAGGAATGTGAGACCAAATCAATGTATATACTTTATCTTTTTGTAGTTTATTTTAGAATAGCTTTGAATTTACCTCACAACATAAGGGAGTATTCCACTTGTTAGTGCAGTTAAACGTTTTATTATGAACAAATCCAAAGCTGACGTTTCAAACGGAATTTTTTTGCCTCATTACTCCCAGTCCCCCCCACACATCCTTCATAAACTCACTTGTCACAATCTTAGTTTTACTCCAAAACAACTTTGTTGTTATTATTAGATCATTATGATTATTTTACTATCCATTATTATTATATTGTAGTTTATTATGTTGAAAAGACGCTGAGACTCATTTTTTTTTCAGTGTTGTTTAGGGGGATGAATATACTGAAAAGAACAGGCAGAGGATTGTATTACATTTGTTACGGCGTTACATTTATTGTTACATTTATATTATTTACATCAAGGCTTGTGAAATGCGGATACGTTAATGTATGATTTGTTATTGCAACTTCATAGATTTCACACTACTTATACAGTTAGTGCAGGAAGAATGATAGTTTGGAAAAATTCTTGGAAAAGTCTTAACGAGTAACATGTGTTACACCGTTTCTGTGAAAACTAGTACAGGATATATAATAAATCAAATGGGAACTTACTCATCGTTTTTGTGATCTCCGGCTGAATAAAGTTGCTTCATTTTGCTTTTTGCTGAGGCAATCCATAAATCTCAAATCCTCAAACCACAACTCACATCTGTTTGGGGTGAATTATGTCGTATTCCTCTCTATAACGAGCAGCGACAGCACAGTATCATATCAACTAGTAAGATAGCAGTGCTCTTGGCGTTTACGTCGGTTTGTGGGGGCATATTCCACAAAACCGCTGCGCGATCTCTTGAAATATTTGAAATCTCACAAGCGCCGCGTCGGAGGCGCGGGGGCGTGGTCGCATTAGAAGATTATGGAATGGAGACGTGAAAAAACGGACATCGCGCGTTGTTTTCATATGGAGTACTTTCATCACACACACACAGAATATTTTTTGCAGGCGGGCACGTGGTTAGAGTTTAAAAGTAGACATTGTCGAGGCTTTCTATAGGGCACTCTCTCATATTTGGCCTGTTCGTTGAAGTAGTTCCACGTAGTTACAGTTCATTGTATATGCACGCGTTTGGTAACTGAAATTCAGGGCGCAGACAAAGGCGCTGCAGACAGCACGCCTTGTTTGTTATCTTTAATTTTATAAGTGGCAGCAAAGTTTTTGTGTGTTATTATTTCTGTTATACAAAAAAAAGTAGACCCTTTACAGAGATTCGATTATGTATGGGCTCTTATCTGACACGATCAAACTGAAGGTAATATAATGGTTCTTTTGTTCCGGTTATCAGGAACAATAACCCCAAAACGCATATACGCGTTGATCGACTTTCAGAGGTTTTAACATAACCCTCGTGTTCAATGAAATACAGGTACAAGTACTCTGCATATTGCTACCGTGCTAGTGGTAGCTGCCGCTCAGTTGTCGCTTGCAGCGGAAGTAACGCTGAGAATCCTTGTGGCGAACTCGCCTCGCCTTGATAGAAGCCAGATTACCCAGCCCATTCTGATGTTTCTGCTGGTGAGCCTTTGGGTTTTGGTTTGTAATCGCTTGCACAAACCAATGGTCATGCAGTTTCTCTCGGATTAAAAAAAGGCTTCAGTTCAGGAGAAAAGTTTTTTTTCCCATAGTGTCTTAACAGACACAGTACTCGTTCCCATATCTCAGGGAACCGGGGTTAGTTAGTAACCGGTATGTTTTTCTGCTGGTTTTCTTGCTGACTTACATTTGTAGGAAGTAGTTCCTGGTTCCGGGAACAATGTTGGTGATGTGACTGTGGAAATAAACAGACATGAACATGTGATTCTCATGATCCTGTATCTATTCCTAACACATTTCTAATTGATTTCTCCATAAAGTGGGGATATGAGGGACTGGTTTCGAGAGCAAATGAATCTCCAGGACTTTACCTCTGTCTGACGATCTTCTTGAGCTTCTCTTTGCAGAAATCCCTTCCGTTTGTCGCGCAGCCTGATGACCCGAGTTCTCTGTCAGGAGTCATCAAGAGACTAGTAGAACTGAAGAGATCATTCATTTCGTCTGTGCGATTCAGAGGTGCTGAGGAGACTGGAACCTCTACGAAACACAAATCAACTGCATCAGCCTCCACACTTCACTCATAACCTGCAGGAACTATCATTTTGACATTCATTGATCTTTAGTAACTCAATCCCGCAACTTTCAAGCATCAGCTTCATTCTTCTGATATTCATTATATCACATTAGAGCTACAGATATCTGTTATTATGGCACGTAACACTCTATGTGAACTGTCTAGGCAACACTGTTATTGGAGGAACAAAACTATCTGCTAAAACCTAAAGCGTCGCAGTACTAACCAGCTCAAGCACATCCATGGAGTCGCAACTTTGTCTGGTGGAGCATAATGTTGCCATCCGAAATAGCAGCTCAAAAGGTATGAATTAGATTGACCATTATTGATAGCACTTCTTCAATTCTTACCTCTGAACCGGTCGCTGTAGATCTATGTTACCTGCATGAACTGGGTGTGAATTCCTGCTGGTGTGTGCGCAGCTGCTCCGCTCAGCGTCGCGCCCTCCTCAGATCATTGAGCTCGCTGCGCCCCTTCGCTCCAGTCGTTCTTCAGCTCGCCTCACTGCCAGTCTTTTTCCGCTGTATTCTCGGATCATTCGATATCATCTCCGGAGCGGCTTCTTCTCAGATGAGCCTTATGAGGCGTCATTAAAGGATCCTCTCACTGTCCCTCCACTGCTGCGTCAGGTGCAGAGCGCTGTGTTAGGACACACCAGTGAATTCAGCTTCAGGTGATATCCTGAACGAGACGGAGACAAAACTCTCTCTTCTCCAGATCAACTCACCTTATGAGACTCCCACATTTCTCTCTCAGCTGTGGAGATCTTCTCTCTCTCTGGCTTCTCTGCTGGAGCGTTCTTCCTGTGTCCTTCTCCAAGCTGTTTGCTGCAGGTACAAACTGATAGAAGTAAGCTCACAGAAACTACGTCCACCTACCCTCCTCCATGGGAACGGTGAGTGAGTCCAGTATAAGTGAACCGATCGCTGATGTTTAAAAGGTTGTAAATTTGATCATTGATTCATTAACACTCATCTACATAATGCAATAAATATTAAGACCTGTTTTCGCACTTGCAAGAGTAAGTGTTTAAAAAGTGAAACTGACACAGATATAGAGCTGCACACTGACAGTGTTTCTGTGTAATTAAACGTGGCTCTACACATTAAATAAATGAACAAAGTGTAGGTACTAATGACTAAAATTATCTGGAGTCATCAGATTTACTGAACAGAAAAACATCTGTCACTGCATTAAACTTCTATCTTTGAATGAAAGAAGTATATAATTTGTCAAAAAATGGTGAATAGTTCACTTTATTATTTTTTTTGTTATTTAATCAAATCCTATTTTATGAAAGATTGTGTTGAGAAAGGTTTACGGTTCTTTTTCGGCAAACAGTGAAACTCTTCTGCAGCTGCTGTTCATTTCTGCTGTCATGAACAGCGTGTCATGAGTCCGGACCCGGTGTTTCTCCCTCTCACCACCAGAGGGAGCCATTTCCCATTCTCCCGGACTCATTTACCCCAAACTCTACACACCTGGTCACATACTCACACACACACACAGCTGTTCCCCATCGTCAAGGACTATATATTCTCGTCTCACTCACCACTCTGCCTGGCTGAATTAATTGTTAATTGTATCTCGAGTGCTAGTGTATTTCTAGTTATATATGTAATGTTGTTTACCGGTCATCGAGTTCAAACCTGTTTTGTTTTGCCTTTTTGGCCTTTGTTTCAGTTTATTAAAATTTCTAACCTGCATTTGGACCCGATCCTGTTTTTTCCACGGCGCTCACTTCCGGCCGTGACAGAATTCAGCCAGCAAATATGGGTCCAGCAGGGAGGTTTCTCGATGTCTGCCAGGGAGATTGGATCTTCGAGAATTACGCCAGGGACTGCATGGGGGCAACTCGGTTGTTGGCTACAGTGAAGACCTGCCTAATGGTCTTCTTCTGGGGAGGACTAGCCAAACCCTTCAAATCCTTCATGCCATACTGGCACCCCGATGAGATGCTGAGGACTACATCAATCTGGCTCTGCAGTTGAGCGGCTCACCCGTCAGGGGGGAGGTGCCTACCCAGGAGTTCCCCTGCGAGGCACGGGGCCGCTCGGGCCTTCACAAGTGGCGGACCCCGGACGATCCTCCCAAGTTCATGGTCCGCTCCAGCCTTCACGAAGCGGCGGTTCCGCTCACAATCCCCCCCAAGGGTGGTGCCTCATATCCCCCGAGGTGGCGGTGGCCGCTCCGGCCTTCAAAGCGGCGTGTCCTCCACATCCCCCCGAGGGGCGGGGCCACCCCGGGCCTCATGAAGGGCGTGTCCACTTACGATCCCCCGAAGGAAAGAGTTCCCCATGATCTCCCCAAGGTGGCATGTCGCTCCGATCCCCCCAAAGGTGGCTTTGCCCGCTCCACTCCCCGAGGTGGGGGGCCCGTCCCGGCCTTCACGAAGCGACGGTGGCGCTCAATCTCCCCGAGGCGGCGGTGGCCCCCAGGCCTTCACAAAGGGCATGTCTGCTCACGACCCCCCCGAGTGGCGGGTCCTCCGGGCCCCTTCACAAACCGGCGTTTCCCTCACTTGCCCCCGAGGGGGGCAGTGCCCGCCACGATCCCCCCAAGGGGTGGGGGCCGCTCCGGCCTTCAAAGTGGGGGTGTCCTTGACGATCCCCCCGGGGGGCGGGTCCCCTGACGTCCCCCAGCAGCGGGGCCGCTCGCGGGTTTCCCCCAAGGCAGTGGGGGGTCTTTTTTGGCCTTCCCAAGGCGGGGGGGCCCTCTGATCCTTCAACCGTGGGCTCATTTCTGGTTTTCGCTGGGTGGCGCTACTATAACCACTGTTGGGGCCACGGTTATCCCGGGGCCCCCTCTCGCCAACCTGCCCCAGCCCCAGGTCCCCCACCTCACCGGACCTGGCCCCCTCCCTCCCCCGCTCCGCCCCCGCAGGCCCTTCCCCAGGGGGGAGCTGGAAAAACTGAATCCACCTTTGAGGAGGGTCCTGCAGAGTCCGGACCCAGGTTTTTTTCCCCCCCCCACCCGGGGGGGCATTACCATTCCCAGACACATTTACCCCAAACTCACACACCTGTCCATACTCACCACACAGGTTCCCATTTTCAAGGGCTATATTCTCATTCATCGCCCTCTCCTCTGAATAAAATTTTAAATTGTGAATTGTTCTCGATACTTTTGTTTGTTTAATTTTTTACCGGCATCAAATTCAAACCTGTTTGTTTTTTCCTGTTGGCCTTTTTTTTCAGTTTTTAAAAGTTTTAACCTGCATTTGGACCCAGACCCCTTTTTTCGGTGCTCCTTACCGTGCCGTGACCAGCGGAAAGCTGTCAGCGTTAATATGGGGTTTAAAAACACATTGAGAACGAGTGTCAGCAATATTTCATCAGTGTCCTAGTGTTAAATACCTTTTCTCTGTCCTCTGTGCTGCAGCTGATCATTGCATGGTTCTTTATGTTCATAGCCATCGTACACAGTCCCACCATCTCGCACCTTTCTGATCGAGTGCTACAGCAAAACCTCCAGGAGTTCTCAGTTGTCTGGCAAGATCATCTCCTCAGTGTCGTTCCATTGGGCCTCAATCAAACTGTGTGAGTCTCTTTCCTTTAAACAAACTCTCATGTTTTGTTTTCGATTGGTGATTCTGACAGTAAAGTTCAGACACAGGTAGACAGGACCTTGCACGCTTCTGTGTTTTCTTCCAGGAACAGACCGTCACACCGAAAACAGCTCCAGCCGTGAGCAGGAAACGCACTTGAAGTTTGTCTTCGTCGTTTTTTCCTCCCAACATTTCAGCCAAGATGTTGTTTCTACTAAAGCAGGTCGTGGACTGAAGGTCTGTCGGGCACTGAGGGAGCGGCTTTGTAACGCTCTTCTCATCCTCTTCATCCCAGCAGTCTGTGATGCAGCTCAGCCTTACAGTAGCTGTGTCCACACTGGATGGTCACTGGAACCTTCCAGGAAATCCAGAACAACATGGTGCCCACAAGGAGCTCATCCTGAAAAATCTGGCTTCTGCCATTTTACTGCATGAATACAGAGACTACAAACACCCAACAGCTCAGCTACAACCTTTCACCTTTCTCTTTCCGTGTTTTCCTGGTTCTGTGTTTGAGTGGCGGTTGTTAAACAGGTACCTCATTTCATTTTCCTCCGAAGTTTAGTTTCGACCCACATCTTTCTTTGCTTAAAAGTATAAATGCAAAGATCTTGGACTATTTGATTTCAGGGGCATTTAATAGGAGACATCCAACTAAATTCTGTGGGAAAGTGTCTCTCCTGGACTAGGAATGGGACTCTAATGAAATCTTCTAGGATGATCCAGTTTTTGAGACAAACACTCAAAAAGAACACAAGTTAAAGAGAACATGACAACAGCCTTACAAAACTGCGCAGTATATATTGTATCCTAATTACGTGACAATGGTCTACAGAGTGAAACAGTCTTGCAGATTTACAGTTTCTTTCTTCAGGACCTGTTATGGACCTTTTTTCTCAATCGTTCATCTGGGCTCAGGAAGCCGCTACTCCAGCCCATTAGGGAGAACTAACTGAAGAAAGACAGGTTTGAAAGTCCATGCCTTGTGGTTTTTATTCCGGCTCAGCAAATTAAATAAAACTACATTTACATTTATATTTTTCATTGGCAGACACTTTTATCCAAAAGCGACTTACAGTTGAGGAATACATCAAGCAATTTACCAATAAGTTATAAAGTTATAAAATGTACCCATTATACAAGGTTTCAGTCATTGTTCAAAAAGTAAAAGTTAGGACAGGAAAGGGATAAGTATGGTGCCCATGAGGTGACATGTTCGGTTCACTTAGTTTTGTCGTGGCCATGACATAATAACTTGTGAGAACGTGATAATAGTTTGTGGCCACGAGATCATTTTGTCGAGGTAATGACATCCTTCTTAGGTTGAGGGAACGACATATTTTTCTCGTGGGCCACTAGTTTTAATTGCGTACACAACCCTGCATGAACACAATAAAGAAACCCGTTAATTATCAAAGAAGGATTCATTAATATTTTATATTTTGGGAAGAATTCAATGATTATATATTATTTATTATAAAATTTTTACATTACTAAATTAATTATCTTAACCATAGTCTTAACGGACTGTAATTATGTGCGCTAGTTAAGCATTTCAAATGAATTTTTAATCATGATAACATGTTACATAAGTGCATAATATAAACTCAAAAATATTATCCAATCCCTTCAGATCTTGGGTAGTCTATTAACTAACTGATCGTCTTTTTGTTTTTTCCTGTAATATTTGAATATAGTTAAAGTATTATTGAGCCTATATTATTATTGTTTATATTATTATTCTTTTTTTTTTTTTTTCCTTCATTTCAATATCTTTTAAAACACCGTTTTGAATATTTTTGCAAATAATAGCAATACCTGTAAATACTGGACATGCCATGAAGCTTTGGGTTACAGTTTTGCTTTTGTTTTTGTTCCTTTCTATTATTATTTAATGCACCTTCATTGTGCTCATCCTGATCTGCCCCGGGTTATTCTGCCCTATATTAGTTCCTGTCTACTAGGCTAGACCAGAATATTCGATGATTCGATATTCGGTGTGGGTTGGCAGTCGATTTTTCAATTTTGAGAGTTGAATATTCTCTTTTATTTAAATTTTTTGTCAGAACACCTGGCATCTCCAGTGAACGTTCTCATTCGCCTTGAAAATTTGATCAAATTTGCCCCGTGAGTGAAACCGTCATGATCTGGAAGAGAAACAAAAATGCCAAGACTCAGCTGCTGGTGTGAGCACTTTAAATGAGTGATGACAGAGCAGTGTGCCAAATATTGCGATTTGAAAACTTGGCCTACCACAACAGCACAAGTTTGAAAAAGCACATGGAGTCTCTGTAAGTCGTTGCCTATAGTAATATTGTTGGAGTAAAAAAACGAGCTCAGCTGTAATAACATCTTAAAAAACACTCGCTTATATCACACACAAAAAAAAAAAAATACACAATACCACACCAAAAAAAACAGTCATAAAAAAAAAAATGTACAGTAGCCCAGCCTAATAATAATGTGTCTATATTAAAAGTATTGCTCTTAACAGACCTGTGTGTTTTGTATCACTAGTGCAGTGTCTGTTCTCGGAGCATATAAGCCCTGCCCGTGTGAGGCACGCCTCTTCTGGCTCGCACTGTTCTGTAGTTTATTAAAAGTTTATTCATTCTGAACGTGTCGCATGACCATATTGGACCTAAAGGCGACACTGCACTCCATGGGTCCGCAGCAACTGCTGTAACAGAATAACCAACCCTAAAAAGGAAAGTATAGTGGAGGTGTTTTCCCCTCGTTTTGTTTCCCCTCGTTTTGTTTTTCCTTTTGGCTCCATTTTTTGTTATGATGATCCGCCGTCCTGTCCTCCTGCTGGAGCAGGGGGTCGCTCTCGCTCCGAGGACCACACTACAGACTTTGTGGGTTCATCATCAACCTCATGCACTACTCGGACAACTGCCTCTGCTCTTGTCTATCAAGTTGGACTTAACGCCACCACACGAGCACAGTTGTCCGGCTCCCTTGGGCCGCTCCGATCCGTAGGCTTCACCAACTGGCTCTTTTGCGGTTCTGTCACTGTCTCGGGCCTCCACTGCAACTTGAACTCCGCTGCCTGTTGGATCACAGGCCCCACTGGAGCGTCAACACTTCTTCCTCCCTCCTTCGGACTCCTCCGGAGCATGCCATCATGGACTGAGGACTGGGTCCCGCCCCCCACCCCTGGCTCCTCTGTTCGGCTCCCTCCGTGTGTTCCTCCATGGCATCCTCCCCTCTATCGTCACCCTGCCGTGGACCTGTTATTTGTTCCTCCCTCCTGAGTCCCATCCCTCCACCATAACGCTCTACCTGTTATTTGTCCTGCCTGCCATCCCTTTGCGCTCCCCTTGTCCCATTCCCGCATTCCACTCCTTTGTCCTCACACGTCCCTCCCTCTTGTCCTCCCTTTGTCTCCATGGTGCAAGAGCGCCTTCCTCGTGTAGGGGCAAACTGTCACAGTTATGGACTTTTGTGTTTTGTTCCTGTGTTCGTCGTTACTTACTTTTTAGGCAAATCACCTTCATTGTACTCACCTGTCTCCCCTCTTAGCGGCTTGCCCTATAGTACGTTCCTGTCTATTGTGCTTTCAAACGTTGTCCGTTTATGGCGTTATGGGCACAATGTGTGTGTGTGTTGTTGGATTGTTTTCCATCCTTGGATTATCTTAAAATAAATTATTCTCTTCAACCTTCGTTCATGAGCCTCTTTGGGTGTGCACAGCAACAATAACCTGTAATCAACTTGCTGATTTGCGCCTGACTGGAATTTTTGCTGTAATACAATTTAAATTTAACCATATATGTCATTTTTATTTTGGGCTAATTAATAGACCATAATTATCAAATAATTAAGTGTTTCATTGAGGCTATTTAAAGCATTCCCATATAGGCCTCATTTCGTAAATGAAAACACACACATGCTCCATTTATTCTCACACATGGGCATAAATACAAGCATATAAGTGCCTGGACAAACTTTAATTGGAATCATTGTCAGGCGTTTATTTTGCAAAAATAGATGGTTAGGCTTAGGCAAATGCTAGCATAATTATAGCGCCTAAAAACATTGATCTAGGTAAAGCGATACAACAACCTTGAAAAGGGGAAATGAGCAATATATACCACCAAATATAAAAATATAGTCCTACGAAGTTAATGTAATAAGAATAATATTAGGCTGTCAAATGATTAATCACGCACGATTAATCCCATCCAAATAAAAGTTTGTTTACCTAATTATGGGTTGTCTATACTGTGTATAATTACTTTATTATGTTATAGAAATACACACACATGCAGGTATATATTTAAAGAAGACTATGTTATGTTTATCATTAAATATATTTATATATAAATAAAAGAAAGAGATATAATAATAAATGTATATACATGTAATATTTTCTAAACTACAAATTATGTGTGGGGATTTATGTATACATATAAAGAGCCACTGTACACTCCATATATTATGTAAACACAACTTGTATTTTGGATCTGATTAATCGGATTAATCATTGGACACCCGAATAATATAACAAATATTAAATTAAATGTTAATGTTTTAATAAAAAATGTCTCGTGGCACAACATATCCATTCAAATTCCAACATAGTTGTTATGTTGTGGCCATGACAAATACTAACCGAACATGTCGCCGCAGATGCTGGTGAATCTCTCTGCTCTACCCCAAAAAAACGAATGAAATTCTTCTTCTCTCCCAGGACAAATACAAGGATTTTTTCAAACTTCTGCTTGTTCTGTGTTTCAACATAAACCTGGCCGAATGATGCCATACGGACAGCGCTTAAAATCTTACCGACATTCCAGCTATTCAGATACCAGAATCAATGTGGGAATCGTTGTGCGATAATCACTGACAAGGTGGTGTACAGATGTAACAGTGTTTAAAGAAGATTTGGCTGTTCCGATATAGAAGCCCCTTTCATCATCTGTAAGCCGTTCTATTGCCACGGAGTTTTTCTCGTAATGAGTTCTTGTGAGTGTTTACATTCCACCAGCCCAAGAGTCTTGCACTGTGAGCTCAGCGTTACAGAAACTCGATGATCAGATCGACAGGAGACAGAACAACAACACCTCCGACTCCCTTATAATCCTTCTCCAGGATTTAATAAATGCAAATCTCTCAGGTTAACTGCCAAATACAGGACAGAACCATACATGTCCCACACAGAGACAAGAATATACTGTATGCACAAAACCTCAAAACATCTTACCTGAAGCACTCACTTCCATACCATATTGGGGTTGGGGGGTATTGTTCTTTCCTAACAATTAATCTGTTCGTAAACAAGAAAAAATTCAGACCAAAGTCTGGTCTGAAGAATCCATTGCTTGTCTTCAGGGCTGTTTTGTCTGCACTGAGTAAGAAATGTTCAAAGACTCTTGTAAGGACATTGATGAACTTACTGATGTAGTCTGCTCTTATGTTACCTCTTGCGAAAGCATGATTATTACTATGAAAAAACTACTACAAAAATTAACCTTCATTGATAGTGATTTGAGGTCAGTGTCACTGCCTCTGGCCACCTATGCATCTCGATCCACCAGTCAGAAAGTGGTGTAAAACCATGGTCAATGTTAACATGGTCAAAACATCTTTCTGGTACCACTCAAAAATCAAAAATCCAGTGGTGCCTTGATGTCAAGTTGTGAGCCCCACTGTAAGGCCACACAAGCGAACACCCAAAAACTGTTCATATTAGTGTTCCTTGTCTCAGTCAATAACCGAAAATTTGCTCAGAAAGTACTCACAATCCAAAGTTAAAGTCAATTACAACTTCTAGTTCATGCAGACCTAACGTTAGTGTTTAAGTAAGGGTTAATGTGGTTTGGGGAAGAATTCCATGTTTTTTTCAGCATCTGAGGCCTTGAGTGTTTGCATTTTTAAGCCAATGTCAATTTAAAAACTTGGTAGAACAAGGGTTTTCAGCTGTTTATATTTAAGCTTTTTTTACGTATTAGTTTGTGAACACACAACTTAAGTTTTGTTCATACAGTGATCTGCAGCACCAAAACAACAGTTTGTTAGGACAATTTGTGTTGACAGTTTTCCATTGACAGCAACCATGTGAAAATGTTTTTGAGGTGGTTGTGGCCCCTATTGTGTTGTTTTGCTATTTGTTGTTTTGTTTAGTTTTCATTTTTTCTTTCAATGTGCCTAATGTCTGTTGTAAAAAGATATGAAGGCCAATGACATTGTTGTCATGCTGATCCAGGACTTTAGAAAAAAAGGGCATGAACCAAGTTTTGTGATCCAGGTATGCTGTGAAAACGCATCCCTTCAAAAAGAATATGGAAGTTGCCTTAATGCTAGAGCACTGATGAGGGGGTGGCTGAGGTGAGGAAATGGGGCGATGACATAGCACAGAGTAAAGTATCATAGCTTACGTCAGTAGTGTCTGCTTTCTTAGTTGTGGGAATTTGTGTCAGAGGTAACAATTAAAATGCGACTGTTTCTATTGTTTTTTTTATTTTTTCGTGTTTCACCACTCATCTTGGGTGATAGGGCGGGGATAGTCCGAGGTGAGGAGGGCAACGCACAAGACTCACAAGACTCATCTTTCTGAAAAGCGAGGTGTGCTCTGATTGGCCAGCTATCCAGCTGCCTTCCTGATTGGCCTGAATACACACTCAAGCGTGTTACAAAATGTTACGCCCTCACCATACTGTGATGCTGTTTCCCCCGCACAACAAAACCAATAAATCCATTACAACGAGGCATTTGTTGCATCCAGTTGGGGGACATAATGACTGATTATAATGACTTAGACGGTGTTTTTTACCGCGTTGTGTTGCGTATCGCGCTGCGTAACCATAAAACCATGTACTGCATTTGTTGATCAGAGAAATAACAAACAACAAGCTCTACTCACACTGCTCAAAACTCACGGTTTAATCATCAGTGGCAAATTATTTAAAATATGAAAACGTACTTACAGGCTGTGAGTCAGAAGCGTCCAGACTGTCCTTGCAAAGTTGGAACTGCCCCACTTTCAATAAACAAGACAAGCCGGCATTGTAGGCTACTTTGCTTCAGGAACAGTCCTCATCCTCCATAAAATGTGCTGCACACGTCTAATATTTGTGTTGAACTGTTCTGGAACAGTGTTTGTAAATACAAACTTACCACTGATTTCTAGTCGTGTCCTCTTTTGGAAGACCAAAATAAAGTATTTTCACTTTCCAACAAAACACACAGCATCTCTGCGACATGCGGCTGGTGGCAACTGGCAGATAATCAAAGGAGCCTTCTTTCTTTGCGTGAACATTTGGGCGGCGTTATGCAAATCTTTCCACCATCGTGACGTAGAGATGTGGGGGTGTGTTAGAACGAGCCGTTTCAGGGGGGGTGTCGGTTGACTCTTACACTTTTATAAAGAATCTCTCTTTGGTTTCAGACTTCAGAGTTTGCAACTTTACAGATCTTCTTTATGCACCAAGAGCTTGTAACACTCCAAAGTAGGAAGGAAATCCGAGGAAAACTTGAAATCGCATGATGTGACCCCTTTTAACAGCCACCAATAGAAGGTGACCAATTACCAGTAGTAAACCAACAGGGTCCATTACAGTGTCCATTATAAAACCAGTCCCATTATAACCAGATAAAACCATTAAAAATTTTGTGATAATGTCTATTGTTTTTTGTTGTTGTTGTTTGTTTTGTTTTTGTTGTTCATGCAGGGTGAAGGCAGTAGTATAGTATGCATCAATAAATGCTTTCAAAAACACTTACAATGCTTCAAAGTAGTATTGCAACATTGTTGTCACATGATCTCATTACAGAAATGTTAGATTATTTAGATCAGATTTATTAATATTTGTATCCAGTTTTGTGTAAAATATCTTCACTTTTAGTGGTTACGAGTCAAAAAAAGATGTTAAAGAAAATCACAGGTGCTACACTTCCAGCTCAGTTGTCACACTGGTAAATAGAAGGTCAAGTCAAGTACATAGCACTGTGGGATACAGTAGTGCATATAATGTTACTGCACATTTCAGCAAATGTATTCCATGCATACTAAAAATTCACAAACAATAGCAAAGGACTGGCGTGTTAGCATGCTGAAACACGTTTGTGTATTTGAGTGGAGGCAAACATCACCAGTAGCTTCAATACGATCCAGTAACATGTCGGGTCGGTGGGTGTGTGAGTTGGGTGGGGGTGGTGGGGGTGTCCTGCATCACGGTAGTGTTTCATTAGCTGTGTTGCATTAACCTAGTGAGCTGCAGACATACACCGTGTTTTGGGCATGTTTGGGGCTCAGAACTGCTGTGCAGACAGGCAGCTCGCTGGGATTTGAGCCACGGCCCTGCTCTGCAGTTTCCAGTGTGTGGCCCCCATAGTAGGCGCTAAGATCCGCGGTTCTGTTCACTGCGCATCTCAGCTGTAGCTCGATGACTGAGAGCGCGTACTACATCAACCCATCAACCATTCATCATGTCCACATGCGTGATGCAACCAGTCAATGCACGGCATCTGGGGCAGGAACGCGATGGGAAAGCGAAGAACAAGGGCTTTCAGCCTGATCAGGCTGATGTCTCTGAATTACAGGAAGGAGAAGCTCCGCAGCCAGGCCGCAGCAGCCTCACAACAACATGCCCTTCATGATCCACTTGCCACATCGGCTAAAGAGATATCAAACACATATGCAAGCAACTGCAGCCCCGCGTCAGCCAACGCGCGGTACGGTGATTAAACAGCGCGTTCCTTGCGCTTCAAACTCAGCGAGAGAACGCGACCGCGACAGAGAGGTGTTTCACACTGACGCGTCGCATTGTGTTACAAAAAGGGGCGTTCATCACTCCCCGTTTGAATTATTTTGGTCTACAAACAGTATGTTCTTTGTGCGTCCTTTGGCCGTAGCGTTCGCGTTAAAACCTGGACGCGTTCACTGTTCTTAATGATTGGTCCGAATAATACACGTGACCGACGCGTATGCGTCGGGCGGTGTGCGCCGTGGGCGGTTTTGCGTTTATATTAAGGGTGCGTTCAAGTGCAAATGATTTTGAGATTTAAACGCCGGTTTCTAGCGCTTCTTGTTCCTGTCCTGTGGGAACGCTGACGAAAAGTGACGTTCACAAGGATTCGGTTGTGCATATTGTTTGTCACTTTTTTATTTTTTTTTGGTATTTTTTCTTTTTTTTTTTGTGTTTGATTATTTTAAATGATAACCACATGGTTGTAGTGCAAATTGTGTATTTTTAAACTGCACTGCACTATGTTATTTTATTTATTTTTATTTACAGTAATCAGAAGTTACTAAAATCAGGGATATGAGCTTTCTCTTCCATGTGCAAAATCACTTGTCCAACACAGGTGTCGATAGTCTAGCGGGGTTGGTACACACACAATACCGGTCTTGTTGTGAACCATTAATTCACATTAAAACAATTAAAAACCTGTAAACTGTTTTTTTGTAAAGTCAAACTCTGAAAATTTGCTTAGAAGTACATCAGAGTACTGAAGTGAAGTCACAAACTTCTAGTTCAATTCATGCAGACTGTGAAAAGTTAGTGTTTTAGGACAGTGTTAACTGGGGGAAATATCATGTTTTTCAGCATCTGACACCATGAGTGTTGCATACTCTTAAGCCTATGTCAATTTAAAAACCATTGGTACAGGTGTTCCTGTACGTTATATTTCAGCTTTTTTTTTAATGTATTAATTATTAAACCATAAGTTTTGTTCATACATACAGTGATCCACAGCAACAAAGCAACAGTTCATTCTGACCAACTTGTGTTTGCCAACACAGCAGGGTTCATGTGAACAGGATTTTGAGATGGACATCCGTGTGTGTGTGTGTGTGTGTGTGTGCCATCATACAGTTCAACTTTAAAGCACACATCTCCACACCATGTTTATTCTTGATGAATTTTGAGGGTGAAGCTGCCAGTATGTGAGCAGCTTCTAAAGGCTCCTAACTTTCTTTTTTTTCATATTTCAAAGGACATAATTAAGATGACTAGCAGGGTGTTTAGGGCTTCATTGTCTGTAAGGGCAGACCACACGGTCAGATCATCAGCAACGGTGCTGTCATATAATCCGCTGGTTTAATCCTCTTCATTAAATCCCTCTTTGATTAAGTGCGTCACACGTGTGAATATGATTAGGATGGAGCTATAAATAGCCTGTGAATGCATGTGATCAGCATGTGCTCGTCACAGCGTGTCCTTGTGTTTTTGCCTCCTGATGCTTGCCTTGCTGGTGGTGGAGGTGTGTGTGGTGTGTGTCAGCAGGGACTGTATTTTGACCCACTTCTATTCTGTGTGCTCCAGCTTCAGCAGTAGTGGCGCAGAATGGCACAAAATGTGCCGTCTGAGAAATAATGCACAGCCGGCAGGAATGCTGTGAAGCTGCTTGTTGCCCTGTGCATCAGCTTGAGTGTATGTAGCTCTACAGCAGAGGATGGTGGAGAAGCTGGAGCCGCTGGTGTCCGGATCACACGGCAGGAGCCCGGCGCGCTCTCTGGGACGCCTTCTTCAAACCTGGAAGTGGAGTGGAAGAAGAAGAGCGAGACGTTCAGCAGATTTTTTTTTTTTTATTATTTTATGACCGGTAATGCTGTTCGTTCAGTTTTTCCCTATAGTAACAAAAATACATAAAATGGGCATACCCGTCAAATGTGTTTGAACTGTAAGATTTTTTTACTTTTTTTTTTTTTTTTTGTTAAGAAGGTCTATTCTGCCTCACCAAGCCTGCATTTATTTGATCTAAAATTATACGGGGGGACCACAGTCAAATTGGGACATTTACTATTTAAAAAGACTGTTACTGGTAAATCAGCTGTTAAAACTGTATATTTCTGTAGGGGCAGCTGTATTTTCGCGATCATTACTCCCGTCTTCAGTGTCACATGATCTTCAGAAATTCATAATATATGATGATTTGCTGCTCAAAGAAAACATCTCGATAATTATCCAATGTTGAAAACAGCGGAGTAGATTTTTTTTTTTCAGGTTCTTCACATAGAAAACAGTTAAGTTTAAAATTTATCTGAAAAAATTTTACATTATTACTGCTTTTTGCTGAATTTTGGATCAGATAAATGTGGATGCCTTGGGTGAGCAGAAGAGAATCTGTTTAAAAAAACAAATGTATTATATTCTTACTGTTCAGAAAAAAAGGTTTTGACTGCTAGTGTTCATTCAGACGAAACACTTCTATCCCATGCAAACTTGCCAGTTGTTTGCTCAGTTCATGCATTCCCTGCAATCAAACCCATGACCTTAGTGCTGTCCATCTACTGTAATGAGCTATAATAACATTTCATATAATGTGTCATAATCATACAAAACATTGGGTTGTATTAAAATTCTCCTGCATTAAAGGGTTCCGTAGGAACAAAATACGTGCATCTGGGCAAAACAACAAATATATTTGAGAAGTCTCAGAAAAATCAGTGTGTGATGATGGAGCAGAGAACCTGCAGGTTTCCTCCGGTCTTATTTGCCCTTTCATAAATTAAGCATAAAAAGGACTATTGTGAGCATAAAGTCTCATAAATTCATAAAGTCATGGCATTAAATGTTGCATCAGGTAGGGGTGCAAAAATGAATATCTCCCTCATTTTTTCTAAACATCCTTAAATCAAGACAGGAGAGGCAAAAATAAAGACCGGAAAAAATTGCACGAAATTAAGTGGAGTTTATGCTGAAAAGAAGAGCGAATATATGTTCAGCGTTTGTCTCTCTTAAAGCAGCGTGTGAATGATAGAGAAGAGGATCTGATCTTCTCTTATTGTGCTGCAGGGATCTGGTGTTTTGGCATGTAATCTTAAACTTAAATCTTAAATTCCTGAAAGCTGAAGTGAGACCCTGCCGTCATGTTTCTGGTTGTTCTTCTCGGAGGAGTCCCGGGCTGAAGCTCTGATAGTGTTTCTGGTGATTTACGGATTTGTTGTTGGGACAGTGAAAGTGTTTATTGATGTGAGGGATAGTGTGTCTGTGGTGTGTTCAGTGTTTAGAAGCGGACAAGTCTTCCTTAAAAACTTAGCCGGAGTTTCACTGATGAAGATGAGATGATGATGATGAGGTTCAGACATATATTGGGGAATAATGAGAACATTTGCCAGTTTAGTTTGTCATGGGCACAAACTGAACAAGGGGTAAAATGATAAGATATCATGAATGCTAAAATGACTAAATCAGTAGTAAATGAATGCATTGTGATGATCAGTTGGAATATGGGAATATTCCGGAATCCCAGTCAGGTCGTGACGTTTACAGAGGGACACGGCAGCTTTCTGCTGGTGTAAATACATCTTTATTCCACTCTTCTACCATATGAAGGTCCTACAAGGTATTAAAAATTCATAAAAGTCATGGCAGTAAATGTTGCACACACTGCAAAACAATGACATCTCCCTCAGTATCTTCTGGTCCTTGTTTTCCAGCGAGATAAATACTTGATACCACACTTGCCGTAAATCAAGACAAATTTTTACTGGAGAAGGCAAAATGAACATGAAGTGGTTGTTCCCTCTATGGACAAACTGAAAAAACAAGACACCATGAAAAACAAGAACAACGTATGGACAAGCTATAAGAACAATACGGGAAAGTTCAGTATTCTCCTCAAGTCGATTTTCGTCTGATCCCACTCGGCCTGGATATTTGATCTTGTTTTAATGCAAAAACAGTTTGGGGAGAGAAATTAAACAGGAATGTGATAGGGCCCTACAGACTTTTGACTTTCCACTGGACTGACATCAAAACATCACTCACAGTCTGCAGACTAGCTGGAGTGTCATTACGAGTCTACGCACAGTCAGCTGGAAGGGAATTGCTGGTTTGTACTGTCTGGTCGGTAATTATTTGCTCTCTGTTCTTCTAAAAGTGCTGTCACGACTAAATATCCACGTTCTTAGGGCTGATGAGACACGCGGGCAACTCGTTTATTTTGGCATATAGCCATCACCGGTCAAGCAGGTGAGAACACAGAGCTCACTACCTGAATCTAGAAACAATCCAAACAGAGGACTGTTACCTCTCGTCAGTGGGCAAAGTGTGCACCATCAAACAGGGCTCGGAAAGTTGCCCCCATTGTACCGTCGCATCAAATGTCCAATCAAACCTATTATATCCCAATCAGATCTACAAAATATCATCACAAACTTTTTGGGTTGTTGGCACACTTTGTCGGACGAAACAAACAAACAATGCCTTCACGCGGCAAAGAAGGTGGGGAAAGACAGAGAGAGAGGAGGAGAGAGAGAGAACAGAGAGAAGAGACAAGAGTTATGCAGAAGAGACGAGAGAGAGAGAAGAGAGACAGAGAGAGAGGAGGGAGAGGAGAGAGGGAGAGAGACGAGAGTGAGTAGAGAGAGACAGAAGCAGAGAGAGAGAGACCAGAAGAGAGGAGAGAGAGAGCAGAGAGCAGTAGTGAGGCGAGAGAGACAGAGAGAATTTGTTGAATTTTAACAAAGCTTTTATTACTTTTTGTTTTTTTTTTTTTTTTTTTTTTTTTTTTTTTTTCCTTTTTATAAACACTCAATATAGCCTCACAACAAACATCCCCCCCTCCTCCAAAAAAAATAAAAACAAAAAACAAATTAAGTACAACACATTGCACATACACAATCATACTCATCCACAAAAGAAAACCAAGTTCCCTTCAGATAACTCACAAAGAGCTCCATTACTGACTAGCACATATTGTTTCAAAAATGTTAAGGCTTTGCATGCCTTTTATATAAGCGAAAATCTATCAGAACTCTAGACTTTACCAAACTTGAAAACAGCACATTGATATCACATGATTCTTGCTGTATTCTTCTTTTTCTGCTGGCATAGATGGCCATTTTGGCTGCCCAATAATAAAACTTCTAATGCTGGCATACAAACCGTTTTCCCCTTCCTCCTCGAGAATATTTGAAACCCAGAATGAAAGTCCTCAATATCAAACCTTTCACTCAACCTCCAAAATAACTCTCGTAACTTCGTGAACAACAGGTTTCCAGTCTGGAACAGTACAGTGAACGCATGAAAAATTGTCTCCCTTTGTGTACAAAAGGGCAAGCAGGACTGACTTCTGGATTCAGCACATGACACGAAAATGAAACCGCGATGACACGTCTGTGAAGAATTCTCCACTGCAAATCACCTAGCCCTCTTAGACAAAGGGTGGCTGTCATATAACGATCTCCATTCCTCCCGGTCTAACACATCATTTCTCAGCTCTTAGAACAGAGCGCCATGGTTGTGTCAGTTTTTTGTTCAAGAATAACGTCTTATTAAGAACCAAACACCACTTTAATACAACTTTTTACCTTCACAGGACAAGAGATCCAAAGAAAGAGATTCACAATGATTTAAAAAAAAGACTAGGTACACAAATCACGCAAATTAGTTGACCATTAACCATGGGAAAAGGGTCATTCGGCATGTCACCAGGGTACGAGGCCCAGTGAAGAAATCATCCAAGAGGCTTTTTTTCCTCAGGCAGTTAGGACAGAGTTTCAAACTAGCAAAAACAACTGACAAACTGTGCCCGATCAGACCTAATTCCCAAATGTTTTGAAGCTACATCAAAGTTTCAAATTAGGACCAGTTAAAGCCAACAAATGGCCCAAAGCAACACTCTAGATTTCTGGAGCAAGAAACTAAACCCAGATAGATTACAATGAGCGGTGACATCCAGACGAGCCCCAGAAATTAGGGTTCTTGAAGTAACCAATGGAGTGAGGAAAAATTCTCAGTCTCTTTTGAACTCGAAAAAGACCCCACACTTTAAAGATGCTCTTTTTATGATAGAAGGCAGGCAGTCCTGATAAATACAATTTGGTTGTCTTCATTAAAAACAGAGGTTTGTCCAGTCCAAAGCTTCCCACAGTGCGCAAAATGGTGCAACAAACAGCACTCCAACCAATATGCACAGGTCCATCAAGAAATCTCTTCACGAACTGCAACCGAAAAGCATCACACCTACTTTGTAGATGAATCAGTCCCTTGTCCACACCCTCTTCCTTAGGAAGAAACAAAATACTTTTTGAAAAAGATCCAATGTAGCGTTCCCAAAAGAATTTACCAGAAGAGCTTGAGCTTCCGTTAAAAATTGTGGTGAGGGATCCACACATGCCAGTCCTTTCGCTGCCAAGTGAGGAGGCTGAGCTTAAATTGTTAGCATGAGAGCCCGCGTCCTCTGTAAGACATATTTGGCAACAACCACTGCCAGTTTGTCCAAACGGCTTTGAAACTTACCTAAAAAAAAAAAAAAAACCCTTCCCAATTCTTTTTGTAAGGCACTTTCATCCCCTAAAAACACCCCTAAATATTTTTACGCCCCCTCTTCCCCCCAAACACACCAGCAGAGGGGAGATGACGTATCCCTCGGCCCATTGCCCTATGATATTGCTGACACTTTTTTTCCAGTTAACCTTAGCAGATGACAACTGTTTTAAAATCTTCAAATAGCATTAAATAAAACATGTACATCACTCTGATTGTTTGAGTAAAACAACAATATCATCATCATATGCTACAATAAAATTTGTTATCACACACTGGTAAGGACAAAAACCACATAAGTTTACTTCTTATACTGTTGAAGCAAATGCTCAATGGCCAAGAACAGATTACAACATTACCAGACATGGAACAACCTTGTCTGATTCCCCTACAGGACTTCGGAATGGAGCACCTAAGCCAACCGTTTGTATTTTCAGCACACGACTCTCAACATCACAATAGAGTTACTCTCTAATCATATCAACAAACTTTCAACAAAAACCAAAAGAGCTGATACAAGTACTCCCATAAAAAGCCTGCTCAACTCTATCAAAAAGAATCGCTCAACCCTCTAGCAAAAGCCTTTTCTTGGTCCCAAAAAAACTAGGCCACAGTTAATATTCAATAATTTAGAAACATAAAAAATATCACGAATAAAAGAAATATTATCAAAAATGGACCTACCAGGAACACAGTACGTTTGGATCCGGATGGATGACCTGATCTAAAACCACCCAGCCTAGTCTGTTAGCCAAAAAGCCTAGATAAAAGTTTTATATTCATTGCAGAGGGAGTGAAAACACAAAAGAAAAAAAAAAACACCGGGGCTAAAAACCCCGGACGCCGCAAGTTTCTTTATGTCAGGTCAGGAGTTCACCCAGGTCCCCCGCTCACCCTTTTTTGGGAGTAGGGTGATTACTGCTGAGCTTCGGAATGCAGCTCAACGGCAATCTGGTGCCCATGACAAAACCAGTCATATTGAGCAACGAAGCCTCGTAGAAGATATCTACACCCAGTCTCGTGTGGGGGGGGGACCAAAAGTCGTTGTCGGGTAGTTAGTCAACAGGGAGGGGCCATCTATTCCAGGTGTTGCTCTCCCAGACTCCATACTCTGGCAGGGCCTTGTAAAGAGCTCAACCCAGGTCATGCGTCTTTGAGAAGGTTCGCCATTTGGCCTCTTCTGCCAACCTTTGGCAGGTTTTCAAGGAAACTGTTCTCCTTGCATATGCCAGACTTCAGTTCACTCCTATACAACTCTTGATAAAAAAGGACTGCTCTCTGCCGAATCTCAGCCGGATCCGTACAAAGCACTCCATCTCATAACACAATGCATGGATCAGCCGTGGTTCTGCCCCTTCTTTTTTTTCTAGATTTTAAAAAATATTATATGGTTCATCCTCGGATTCGATTTTTGAAAACGGAACGGACCACAAAGCACCTTGTGTTTTATACCCCAAGTAGGTCAGACCATCTGGGCCTTTGTTCTTTGAAAACTTCCAAACAAGGGTCCCCGTTAGATTGAGCTAAAGATTAAGTTCAATGATCTTTTTTTTTCATAAAAAATCTTAAGGACCGGTCAACTTCCTTAGTGACATTGAGAGTGTATTGTTTGAGTAACCTGCTTTATTTGAACTTTACCCACATCCCCCCACTGTTTGACACAGAGAAAAACCAGGTCTTTGTTTTCCTATTGGCTTCCTCCAAGAAAAAAACTTAAAAGGATTCTTTAAAAAACTCATTCTGTGTAACAAATTGTGTATTAAAGTGCCAGTAAGCACTATTTTGCTTAACAGGTACTCTTACAATAAAAATCATACAATGCGACCATACTATGGTCCGAATAAAACCAACAGGCCTTAATTGTAAAACCGACCTATTAAATGAATACTAGATGGATACTTAAAACAATAAAAACCTGTCCTAACCTATCTAACGACATTAACACTTATCCCGTGAATGTGCCGCAGGGATATTGCTCTTCATCCTATATTTAAAGATCTCCAAACATCACCTAAGTCAAATTTTTTCTGTAATAGTATTATATAGAGACGTTTGCGTGAGCGTCCAAATGTGGCTCCATGTGATTCCTGTCCAAGTCTCTGCACTCAGATAACCAAGTAAAATCGCCACCCCAAAATAAAAGTTCTTCAGACAACCGCAGTTTTGTAAAGACAAAACACACACTTATCTAAAAATGCCACGATTCTTTTGCCAAAGGTGCAGCAGGAGCATAAACAGCACATAAAAAAACCAACCCATGATTGGCAAGAACAATGCTCTTAACTTTTAAGAGCCTGGTCCTTTAACAATTTTCCTCAACATCATAGGAAATAGTAACGAAATTCCTATTAAATAAAATAGTCAACTCCCCCACTTACTGGAGGAATTTAGGGCTCAAAACAGAGACACAAAACCTCAAATTCCTCCCTCCACACCATGTCAGCAGCATTTTTTTTGTGTGGTCAACTTGTTGGGTTTCTTGCAGACAAAGCAACACCGATCCTTGTGTCATATTGTTGCTGTTGCTGTGACATTTGTCTGTCCTTACACCATTTACTCTCCTCTTTACTAGCTTCTCTAAGGGCCCCCCCCGCCCCCATTAATTGTAAGGTAGCTAACATGGAACTGTCAACGGCATTAGTTAGAGAGAAGGGGAAAAGTAGACACCAGCCTTGACACAGTTTACTAGGGCATTCATAGAGAGGCGTTGTGGTCAGTTTGATGATGGGTCTGTGCGTTTGCACCTACGCCAAATGAAACCATCAATCCGGTAACCCCAGGGTAGCGAGATGGCTTTTAACTACTCTTATCGCAGTTCCGACTTTTCTTTAACTTGCGTCGCCACTTCTATTCTTCAGCTCCCTCGGCGGCATCTTTATTAATGAACATGTCTGCAGCTCGTACTGGCCATGAATTGTAATTTGAGTGTGTGGGGCTTTTTATCGACAAACTGACAAAGGTCTGTGAAACTCTTGTTTATAGCGTCGCTCTCTAGAGAACATAATGTTAATACGTCCATCGCCGCTACCATACACAGACGGCAGACCAATAAAGTCTCGTCTCTGTGAAAGAGGATGCACTGTGTGTACGTTCAGAATACTCACCCCTCCACTGCCTGTTTCCCTCCTCATACCTGCGCCTTCCTCAACTACCCATTTTCCTTCTGCATAATTTAGTGCATTCACTAACCCTATGTCCTCGCCCTTTTTTTCTCTTTTAACGGAGCGTATAAACTATCACCGTCTCATATGAACAATCTCCAAACTTAGCGCAATCTGCCTTGATTTCCTACCATCACCATCATAATCCAGGGATACCGGTGTCCTTCATTTGTGTTTCCCTGAGGCTGAAGTTCTAAACTATTTCGGGTGTGCAAACGCATCGTCTGCAATCTCAACATCGCACCGGTGGACTCGAGTGTTGCTGCAGTACTCATTGGTCCGCCACAGAGGAATGCTCCTAGGCCCACTATTCCTACCAGCGGGAGGAAACCGCCGCTGCTGTGCGCGTCGCCGCCGACAATGACAGAGCCTCCCATGACTCCCCGGCACACCTGCCTCAGCTTACTGCAACGCACCCCGCGTGTGGGCGTACACAGCCGCCATTCACCTGCTGGCTGCAAATATCCATGTCATGCAATCGGTGTTTCTCCATTTTCAACACATTTATTTGTACCGGCATTTCACAGTTTCGTACTAATAAGTCGCCAGTCCAGCTGGCCCTGCAGCCAAAATTTCACTTAATTTTCTAGCAGTGGTACCAAAGACCACAATTACCGTAATCATCAACTACTAAGGTTATCGTGACAAATATAGCACTGGCATGTGTCTCATCCTCATTTCATCTAACGATCATTATATCACAAATCCATCCTGTGTGCCATAGAATATTGTCTAAACACATTTCTTTTACCTACAGCGAAATCGTCTCCGTGCGCTTAGAGGATCTTCTTTGCGTATTTCGGCCAGACACATCTATATAATTTTAGCGCATCCTACTGCCGACAGTCGTGCTGTGTTGACCTCATTGTAATTGATTGCATCACAGGTCGTCACTGAATGTGGGATGAATTTTATAATACAGTACGACTTTGTGTCTGGTTCTTGGCTGGTAAACTGTAACAGGCAAGGGGGATACGAACGTGTGACAAGTTCATTGTCTAGACAACTAGCCTCCCCTGTTCTCTCACGTCAACTCATGTGGCTTTTCATGTCATCAATTCTGATGTCTACAAAAACTCCACCCTCGTTGTATACGAGTGTGTGTTCATACCCCGTAAGGCCGGTACCACGCTCTCTGCCCCTTCTCTCGCGGAATGGGCCCACGCCATTTTCCCTCTTACATGGCCAGTGCTGCCAGCCACGCCTTCCAAACTCTATCCGTGCGACGGCCGCGCATCCTTACACTATGCGTGCCTAGCTCGGTGATCGAACCCAACCTTGTGCCTGGCGTGTGGTGTCCTGACATGTCGCTGCGCGAACGGTACACCCGGGCACCTGCGAGAGGTGACAACTTATAACAACTCAACACCTTGCAACCACATATTATAATCAAAGCAGCAAAGGTGGTGTTACTTCAGGAACACCAAGAAAAGCCTACTCACAGCACTCAGCTCCACACGTCACAAACACCCCTGACCAACTATCACACTCGGGGTCTCACCGGAAATGACGCGTAGAGAGAGACACAGAGAGAGAGAGAGAGGACACAGAGAGAGAGAGAGAGAGACACGCAGAGAGTAGAGTAGAGGACGGTGAGGGATAGACAGAGAGTGAGGACGATGGACAGAGAATACCGATGGTAGAGATGAGCGAGAGACATAGAGTAGATAAGACGAGGAGGATGGAGAGAGATGTAGTGACAGAGTAGTGAGGTAGAGTGTAGTGTATAGACGGCTATCCCGAGAGCGTTGCTCGTAGGGTGCGGGCTTCTGTCAGGATAAAGTACCGCCGGAGACGCCATGCACCAATCTCGCGCAGTGGAACCTGTACCGTCATGAGAGCGTCCATTGAGGGTGGCTGAGCGTAGAAGCATGTTTCAGAACATTACATACCATGAATCCATCTGTGCGGAGACGCAGCCAGACTAAAAAATCAATAAGCATATTTATCAGCAGTGTTCGTTTTCCACAATTTTAAGTTTCCCAGCTACGTGTAAGATTAGTGTCACACGCCCCCGTATAATGGGGGGCACTGTTCTAAGTACACATACAAGAAACGCTGACCCGGGAGTCTTGCTACTACGCCGTCTGAACGGGGATTTGGACTGTCAGGTATCTACTGAAAGGTGGTCGTACGGAAACCCCCCTGGGTCTCTATGTACAAAGCCTATAACTTCAATAACAATTGATCTCACAATTGATCTGGATATGTGCTTTTACTTTAAGTATAGACTCTATTCCCCTGTAGTTATCGCGTAGGCGGTGAAGACACGTAAATGAAATGTCTGCATACTGGGTTGGGCGTATTTGGGTATGGCTTTGAGCCTTTGAAGAACGTTGGAAGGGGGGGGGGGGTAAGTTAGCCACTTTTCTCAAGATGTTTGAAAATGCGACTCGTCCATCTGCGATAAATGTCTGTAACAGTAGGCATGTACACTGGGAAAGGTGTTTTCCCTATTCAGTCCCAATGGTCAGAGTGGCATCTCATGCACGAAAGGCTGCGTCTCAGATAAAATATGGCTGCTTGTTTTATAAATTCTTTCTTTGCCTTTAAGGCTTGTCGGCGTTCTGAGCCATCGCGGACCCGCGTGTCCGGGACGCTGTGCTGTGATTGCCACTTGCACCCCTGCTCAGTTTGGCTGCAGGGTAGTTGACCCCGAAGGTCCAGTCATCTGTGGCCCTCATCAGATTCGATTGCGGGGGGTCCAAACTCACCCATACCATGGCTGACTGAATCTTAATTCAAACCCATGTGAAATAAATAATCATTAAAAAACTTTCAAAAAAACAATGTTTCTTTTTCAGCTCTGGAGAGGAAGATGTCGGTGCGTCAGAGCCGAGAGAGCTGATCAACGAGAGGATGTGTCTGAAGGAAGGCGATCGTTGAGAAAGGTACTCCGGTGGTGACCTCCTGACCTTCCCGCCGTTGTGTTCACTGGAGGGCGCAGTGTGGAGTAATCTGGACACAGATCACGCTTCACCTTCAGCTTCTGACATCAGACATGTCTGTGACCAGCGCTGCAGAGAGCCGATCTGCGATATAACACATCAGCGCTCTTCATCTCATCGTCAGCAAGCTGAAATAGTAAAGACGTCCATTAAACCTTTATCTCAAAAGGAGTCGTGATCCATCATCTGTATGCATCGTGATTTTCCGCATATGCAAAGAGCGACTGTGCTAGCCAATCACAGCAACGTGGGCGGTTACAATGATAGCTTAAAGGAGACACCCCCATTGTTTAAAGCGATTATAAGAATGCTGCAATGCGATAATTGTTCTTTCTTACTCTGTTTATTTTTATTCCATGGCAGGAAAAAACAGAACGTGAGATACGAGTCAGAATTCAGAGGCGAAAGCAAGCTCAGTTCCAAATATAACTAAGAACTGAGAAAGAACTCAGAATACTAAATGTAAAGACCAGAAATTCAGAGAAAAAAAACTCAGAATTTTGAGCTGTAAACTTGAAATTGTGAACCACAAAAAGGTCAGAATTCTAAGTTTATAACTCATAACTCATGACTCATTTCCACACATTTGTGACAATGTCTCAAAGAAGCCCTTAATTGTGAGATTAAATGATTAATGATTTATTTAGTTCTTATCCATGGCAGAACATGGGCTTCCATATTAAACAGACTGTTCAGAATACAGTTAAATTCAGGGGTAGAAAAGAGTTTTTGATTTTTACAGTAAATGTGTGTGTGCTGTCGGCGTGCTGTGTTGTGTGTGTGCTGTGCGCCCGAGTGCCCGTGTTGCGTGTGGGTGTGTAATAATGTTGGTGTGTGTGTGTGGTGTGGTGTGTGTGTGCGCGGGTGTGTGCGCGCGTGTTGCGTGTGTGGGTGGGATTGTGTTTGTGGGTGTGCGTGCGCGTGTGTGTGTGTGTGTGTGCGTGTGTGTATTGTGTGCGCCGTGTGTGTGTGTGTGTGCGCGGTGTGTGTGTGTGTGTGTGTGTGTGCGTGCCGTGTGTGTGTGTGCTCGTGCTGCGTGTGTGGGGCGTGCGTGTGTGTGTGCGTGGATGTGTGGTCGGGTTTGGCGTGTGTGTGTGTGTGGTGTGCGTGCGTGTGTGGTGTGTGTGGTGTTCGCCTGTGTGTTGCTGTGCGTGTGGTGGCTGTGTGGTGTGTGGTGCGTGTGTTGTGCGTGTGTGTGTCTGTGTGTATTGTTGTGTTGTGTGTGTGTGTATTGTTGTGCGTGGTGTGCGTGTGCGTGTGGGGTGTGTTGATGGCAACTGTAACAGGGATCATCAGAAGTGCGTCTCTGACCTGATGTGTGTTTTTGCTCCTGCTCAGACTCCAGGATCACGGCTGTGACGCCGGCCGACCCGGATGAAGAACACACTGCCCTCAGACTGTGAGCGGAGCGTGGAGGACAGACAGAGGACCGTGTCAGATATGTGTGATCATTATTCTAACATATTCTGGCCTGACCTTATATCGACTGTGGAGGACTGATCTCAGATTCCTGATCATCAGTGGGATCTGATTCATCAGACATGCAGAGATCAACCCATAGTTGTTTTTATGGTTATAGCCAGTACTGAATATTTGCAGAAATCTTCACTTGTGTTTTTGTTTCATAATCACAAACAATAAAATATATACAGTATGTAGCTGCTGCTCCAGCAGCAATATACACTATTAAACAGCAGGCAAGGGCGTAAACCCAGACAAGTCTATGTTGGGAGTGAGAACACAAATACAGGAGAATTTGACCCGCACTGCATTATATGTAATCAGACATTTTAGCCACAATAAAGTGAAGCTTTTAGGTGTTCACTACTCTGGACAGAGCACGAGGTTTTATGAAACCCCTGAGCACACTATTCTCGCTCAGTGTTTTAGAACCATCAGCTCAGTTACGTGTGAGACTCTGGATTTCAGATGTTTGTGTGTGTCAGATAATTAACACAGCACATGAAAATAGCCATGAAATAGCTTGCTTTATAGCTGACAGCTGTTTTTAATGAGCTGGGCTCAGATGACGAACCGGCCGCAGTCATCGATGAGCTGAATAATGTAGCGCTTTGTTCCTGCTCTGTGCCCGTCCAGCTCTTTCTTCTTTCTTCTAGAGTTAGCAGAACATTAAGTTTTCATGGAGGTGATGAATGAGGCTTCCTCATGTGATGGTTTGGGTGCCTCACCGATGCCGCTGCGGGTTACTTCCGTGCGCTTATACTGGACGGAGGAGTGATTTGCTCAGGACTACGACACACCCTGGCAAGATCGCTCACAGTCATAGCTTCGCGAAGTTCCTTCAAGAAAAACCCAGTCGAGACCGAACTTATTATTCCCTTCCCCAGTGACCTTTTCAGAGCCACCGGCAAAGCCTCAGCTCATTCCCACAAACACTGACCTCCTGCCCTGCCGCCCAAACCCTTCTTCTCCAGACTGACCAATCAACAGCACAGGTGAGACACGACACCTGTCTCCAGACTGTGACCAATCACAGCACAGGTGAGACACAGACGCTGCTCCAGACTGACCCACTTCACAGCACAGGTGAGAAACACACCCTGCTCCAGACTGACCAATCACAGCACAGGTGAGACACACACCTGCCTCCAGACTGACCAATCACAGCACAGGTGAGAAAAACACACCTGCTCCAGGACTGACCAATCACAGCACAGGTGAGACACACACCTGCTCCAGACCGCTCCAACTGACCAATCACAGCACAGGTGAGACACAAACACCTCCAGACTGACCAATCACAGCACAGGTGAGACACACACCTGCTCCAGACTGACCAATCACAGCACAGACGTGAGGACACAAACACCTCCAGACTGACCAACCAAGTCACAGCACAGGTCGAGACACACACCTGCTCCAGACTGACCAATCACAGCACAGGTGAGACACAAACACACCTCCAGACTGACCAATCACAGCACAGGTGAGACACAACCACCTCCAGACTGACCAATCACATGCACAGGTGAGACCACACCACCTGACAGATACTGACCGAATCACAGCACAGGTGAGACACAGACCTGCTCCAGACTAACCCATCACAGCACAGGTGAGAAACAGACATGCTCCAGACTGACCAATCACAGCACAGGTGAGACACACACCTGCTCCAGATTGACCAATCACCAGCACAGGTGAGAAACACACCCTGCTCCAGACTGACCCAATCACAGCACAGATGAGACACACACCTGCTGTGCTCCAGACTGCTACCCATCACAGCACAGGTTGAGACACAAACACCCCGCCATCCAGAACCTGTACCAATCACAGCACAGGTGAGACACACACCCTGCTCCAGACTGACCAATCACAGCACAGGTGAGACACAAACCACCTCCAGAACTGACCAATCACCAGCACAGGTTGAGACACACACCTGCTCCCAGACTGACACCAATCACGAGCACAGGTGAGACACAACACCTCCAGACTGACCAATCACAGCACAGGTGATAGACACAAACACACCCTCCAGACTGACCAATCACAGCACAGGTGAGACACACAACCTGCTCCAGACTGACCAATCACAGCCACAGGTGAGACACACAAACACCTCCAGACTGACCAACACAGCACATGTGATACACAAACACCTCCAGACTGACCAATCACAGCACAGGTGAGACACACACCTGCTCCAGACTGACCAATCACAGCACAGGTGCGACACAGACCTGCCTCCAGACTAACCCATCACAGCACAGGTGAGAAACACACCTGCTCCAGACTGACCAATCACCGCACAGGTGAACACACACACCTGCTCCAGACTGACCATCACAGCAGCAGGTGAGAAACACACCTTCTTCCAGACTGACCAATCACAGCACAGATGAAGACCCAAACACCTGCTCCAGACTGACCAATCCACAGCACAGGTGAGACACAAACACCTCCAGACTGACCCTCACAGCACAGGTGATACACACACACCTGCTCCCAGACTGACCACATCACAGCACAGGTGAGAACAAACACCCTCCAGACTGACCAATCACAGCACAGGATGAGACACACACCTGCTCCAGACTGACCAATCACAGCACAGGTAGAGACACAAACCTGCTCCTCCACACGATGACCAATCACAGACAGCAATCAAGGTGATACACAAACACCTCCAGACTGACCAATCACAGCACAGGTGAGACACAAACACCTCCAGACTGACCAATCACAGAGAAAGTTTTTGCAAACAACAACAAAAAAAATATTAATTTACCCTGTTGTTGCTCTAAACCAGTAAGACTCTCATTCATCTTCAAGTGACAGTTGAAGATATTTGTTTTAGAATAGTTTTCATGTGAAACTGGAAATAATGTTGAACAACCCTTCTTCTGCAGTGAAGGTTCAGTAACAGTTTAAGTGTCCATATTCTTAGTGTTTGGGAGCAGAAATATTCAAGCTTTGAACTATTTTTATATTTTTTAAACTTTATTCTCCATTCTTAAATTTTTTTCTTAATTTGGGGTTTTAAAAGGTCTCAGATTTACTGTCATACACCTGTTAGAAAAAGTTAATTAAAAATAGAAACGTTTAGTAAAAATAGATGTATGCAGTGATTTATTTTGAAGCAAGTAAATATTTGGAAACTGTTGAAATCAGTGTTTCAGTCGGATCATTAGTTGTTTACTGTTTTTTATTTTAATGTTTTTTTATATTTCATTTCAGGATGAGTTTTAAACTTTTATTTTTCAATGAATAAAATGTTCTTCCGATGGTTTTAACTGTAACTAATCCTGTAGTAATGGTGAAGAGCTCACATGAAGCTGTCCTGTGATCGTCACGAGCCTGCATGTTGATGCTCAGAGGATTGTGGGTATTTTTGCTGATGTTGTGTGTGTGTGTTCAGACTCGTGTCTGCAGGGAAAGCCGTCTCCTCCTCCTCAGAAGCTGGTGCTGTACTCGTCGTCGTGGGTCAGTGCTGTGGCCCCCTGCAGCTGCAGTACAGCGCCGCTCACCCCTCCGTCCAGCCGGATCATCCTCGAGCTGCAGAAGACGCTGGCGCTCACCTTGCACATGGCTCGACAGGTGCCTACACATACACTCATAATTCCTGACAAAACACATATCACATACACTACCTGCCTTTCAATAGTGTGTGATCAGTAAGATTTTAACAATATACACTACAATTCAAAAGTTTGGGGGTCATTTAAAAAATAAAAAATCGTTTGTATAGCCACCAGAATATTTTGGTTGTTGAATCTGTAAAACAGTCAGTATATCAAAAAGACAGAACGAAACTTCTGCTTTAAAAACATTTTCTAGCTACATTCATTGCTTTATCAACTCTTGAATGTGGGTTATTTCAACCCCCCCAAAAAAAATCTAACAAAAAAGCTGAGAAAATGACATCCGGATCAGATTCAGAATCATCAAAACAGATTTTCGAGTAGTTGAAGTCCATCGACACCCTCATAGTGTCGTGGGTTTTATCCGTCATTCAGGAACGTTAGTTTTGATTTATATGCTGTTGAATGTTTTGAGGATCATGTTAGATCACGTGCAGGAACAAGCAATCATAAATGAAGCGGATCTTCCTCTATTTTTTGGAGATGCTGTACTCTTTCAAAAGGTCCGTAATGGCGCCCCCTGCTGTATATCTGTGAAAACACAGAAAGAAAGCAATCGACAGCCGCGAGGGCGGTTATCAGAATAACCATTAGTTGTTTTCCTTGTGTGACGGTGCCTGCTGAACGGTCATGAGGCGCAGTAGCCTGTTGATGTCTTGTCATGGGAGGCACTCTTTTGGATGCTTGTATTCAACAGATGCTCTTTTTGCATTGAGGAGGTTTTTCTGAGGTCTGAAACTTGCAGTAGTCTTTATTTTAAATAATATAACAAGCTTTATATGTCAAAAGATCAAAGATCATTATCATCAGTCCAGTGACAGACACAGGGACGTCATTTCATCAGCACTGAGCTGAAGCAGAGCCAGAATACTCCTGGAGCTCACAGCCATCTCTGAGTGAGGTTTCTGACCCAGCTTACCACCCACCACCAGAGGGACTCATGACCCAGTTAACCAGCGCTCACTGAATGACTGCCAGCTGCTGCGGATGTTAGATAAAGACCTATCTGACCCAGTACTGCAGATCTCAACCTCACACACTCTCATCTGCATCTCCATGTATTTACACTGGACTGTTTAATGCAGCTCACAGAGGTGACATGAATGCATTTTACACTGCAGCTGCAACTGCATATATAACGGTATAAAAATCTCTGAGTTTAGAAAATAACACATTTTTAAAAACGAAATGCTTTAAAAACATTAAACTAAAAGCACCAGTTAGGTGGTCTTAATGATGAGTCGTGAGTCATTCAGCAGTCGATTCAAATGATTCATTCCAAAGGCATGATTTTCATCCAGTAATTGAACACAGGGTCACTGCTCACACACTGGTGGAAAAGCCAAAACAAACATAGAGCACTGTGTTAGAAATGGAAGCTACACAATGTTAAGTTCTTGTTTGTTGAACTCACATTTTGAATGTTGTGCTGATAATCAGTAAAAACTATATCATATGATGTAATCATACCTCACAAAGTCAAACTCACACAGAGGCGTTTTGTTTCTGGTCAATCTAACAGGCTGATCGAAGTGAGGTTTTTTCTTTTTCTTTTCTTTTTGCAAAGTGAGTGACATTCAATGTCAGCTTTCCACCCCATCATTAAAACAGTAACTGCAGTATTATCATAGGCTATATGTATTGATCAGCTCTACTCTAATATTCAGCCCAGGTGCACTGAAAATATGTGCTTGTGGTGATGTTTCTGCAGGACCAATGTTACGTGCC
>NC_056598.1:1332175-1337175 GCF_018340385.1 Cyprinus carpio | reverse complement strand
CGAACCATCATGCTTCTCAACCAATAAACATGGTGAACTCCAAGCACTACAAGTCGGTTCAGCTATGTTATGTTCTAACATATACTCTACCTCTTTGCACAAAGCTGGCGTTTAACGCAGAATACCCTATATGGGTGTTGCTTAATAGGGTTAACTTGACCTACATCAATGTCATGCTCTAGGACATTGGTACAAGATGGAACATCAGAAAACAAGGCAGAATACTGACAAATTAACTGAATTACATCCGAGCGCTCAGAAAGATTTAAGTACGACAAATGAAAAGTCTAACTTAGCCAAATCTCTCAGAATTTGGCAATCTACTCCGAGCAATCTCATAGACAGCAACCCCCTTCTACGGTCTCAGTAGTTGGAGCATTCAGTGCAGCCAAGGCCTTGACCTCGGTAGACGCAGTTTGGTTACGGTCAAAGTAAGGCTTGAGTAAATTCACATGGCACATTCGGGTTTTCCTTTTACGATTTGGAGTCTTAACCAAGTAGTTACACTCACCAACTTTCCGATCAATGGTATACGGACCACTATATTGAGCCTGCAACGCAGACCCCAGTATTGGTAAGAGCACCAGCACTTGGTCTCCTGAACAAAAACACGATGTTTAGCCTTTCGATCATACCAAGTCTTTCATCTTCTCCTGAGCTGCTTTCAATTTTCTTTGGCCAGTTCACAGGCTCTACTAAGTCTGAAACGAAAAGTTAGACACATAGTCCAAGAGGTTAGTAGGAGTAGAATGCTCAACATCTAACCACTTCTCCTTTACCAATTTCAAGGGACCCCTCACAGTGTGGCCAAACACAAGTTCAGCCGACTGAAGCCAAGGGACTCCTGAACCCACCTCTCTAACTGCAAAAAAGGAGTAATGGAACGCCATCATCCCAGTCTCTCTCAAACTCTTTGCAGTAGGTCTTCAGCATAGTCTTAAGAGTTTGATGGAATCTTTCAAGTGCACCTTGAGACTCTGGATGATATGCAGATGAGACATTATGCTGAATAGAAAACTGCTTTAAACAGCTGAGAGAAAAGGCGAGACATAAAATTAGACCCTTGATCAGACTGAACAACTCTTGGTAGTCCAAACACTGTGAAAAACTTAATAAGGGCTTTGGAAATGGCAGGGGCAGTAATCTTGCACAGAGGAACAGCTTCAGGAAACCTTGTGGTGGCACACATAATTGTGAGAAGATATTGATTACCTGACTTGGTACGGGGAAGAGGCCCAACACAATCAATCAAAACATGTTCAAATGGCTCTCCGATGGCAGGAATAGGATGTAGTGGAGCTGCAGGAATAGACTGGTTAGGTTTGCCTACAACCTGACAAACATGACAGGATCTGCAATACTGAGCCACATCGGACCTCACCCCAGGCCAGTAAAAATGCCTTAACACACGATCCAAGGTTTTCCTGACCCCCCAAGTGGCCAGACAGACAATGATCATGAGCAAGATACAATATGTCAGATCGATAGACTTCTGGAACCACCACTTGAAACACACTACTCCAGTCATCCTCACGTGATATTTTCGGATCGGTCCACTTTCTCATCAAAACCACCATCACTAACAAAATAGCCAGACGCAAACATTTGGTAGTACTTCATCAGACACTAAATCTTCAAACATGGGTGACAAAGTGGAGTCTTGTTTTTGCTCAAGTATTAACTGTTCACGAGATGGAAACATCTTTCCACTCGCTGACAAGTTCATGTCACCTAGGACCATGAAAGTATCATAAAGCGGTATCACCAATTCACTGTTAAACACACACACACTATGTTACAACCCTGGCTCTAGGGATGCAACATAAAGGACACAAAACAAAAGTATGCCAATCAAAATAAGTTTATTTTAATAACAAAAGGGAAAAAAAAAAGGGACTGGAGAAGCAGAAACACTGCTACTGCAGTGCTGGCTGCAAAACGAGAGAGAGAGCAAGAGCATGTGTCCTAGATTTAAAGTGACTCCCTTCAGGTGGATCCAATTAACCTGTTAATTGCAGGAGAGTGACCAGGGAAACTGCAATGAAACACAGATTAAAACACTCCCACATAACACTCCCACCCTTAAAACATTGCTATAGAATAACCTATGGCAAAGTCAACAAGTACATAAACGATGGACAAACACCCGCTCTTACGACCTTGACAGAGCATCCGCCAAAACGTTATCCTTCCCACGGATGTGGCAGACTGTAAGATCATATCCCTGCAAAAACAGGCTCCATCGCATTAAGCGCTGGTTAGAATTTCTCATGCTGTGAAGGAACACTAGAGGATTATGATCAGTGTACAACACTGGATGAAACATACACATCAAAATGATTCAGAGCCAGAATAAGGGCCAAAGCTTCCTTTTCAATTGTAGAATAATGCTTCTGATGGATATCAAATTTCTTTGAAAAATAGCACACAGGATGCTCAACTCCCACTGAATCATCTTGGAGGAGAATAGCACCCACCCCAAAATCACTAGCGTCCACAGCTAACTTGAAAGGTCTGTTAAAATCAGGGGCAGCAAGAACAGGGGAACTGCTCAACAATGCCTTCAGATTGTCAAAGGCAACCTGACATAACTCAGTCCAAACAAAAGGAACCTTAGGGCTAAGCAGGTTAGTCAAAGGTGTAGCAACAGTGGCAAAATTTCTGCAAAAACTCCTATAGTATCCTGCCATACCCAGGAAACGTTTTAGTTCCCCGCCGAGATGATGGTACAACAAAATTCACAATGGCCTCCACTTTTGCTCCTACCGGAGACACATGTCCATGGCCAACAACTTTACCCAAGTAGGTAACTGTGGCCTGCCCAAACTCACACTTGGAGAGGTTCAGGGTCAAGTTTGCAGCCTTTAACCTCTTGAACACATCCCCAAGCTGGGCCAAATGTTGACACCAGGTAGAACTATAAATGACCACATCATCAAGGTAAGCCTCACATCCTGCAACTCCTTCTAACACCTTATTAACCAGACGCTGGAAAGTGGGAGGTGCATTTCTCATACCGAATGCCATAACATTATATTGGCAGAAGTTATCTGGTGTCACAAAAGCAGAGATCTCACGGGCTCGCTGGCTAAGTGGAACCTGCCAGTAGCCTTTCAAAAGATCTAACTTTTGAAACAAAGGATGCAGAACCAACTTGGTCAATGCAATCATCTAACCGCGGAAGAGGAAAAGAGTCAGGTTTTCGTGATGGCATTTACCTTACGAAAATCGGTACAAAACCGAAACGAACCATCATGCTTCTCAACCAATAAACATGGTGAACTCCAAGCACTACAAGTTTGTTTCAGCTATGTTATGTTCTAACATATACTCTACCTCTTTGCGCAAAAGCTGGCGTTTAACAGGATTTACCCTATATGGGTGTTGCTTAATAGGGTTAACTTGACCTACGTCAATGTCATGCTCTAGGACATTGGTACAAGATGGAACATCAGAAAACAAGGCAGAATATTGATAAATTAACTGAATTACATCCGAGCGCTCAGAAAGATTTAAGTACGACAAATGAAAGTCTAACTTAGCCAGAATCTCAGAATTTGGCACACACACACACACACACACTCATACACACTCACATTCACACTCGCACTCTCTCTCACACACACACACACACACACACTCACACTCATACGCACTCACATTCACACTCGCACTCTCTCTCACACACACACACACACACCTTCACACACTCACATTCACACTTGCACTCTCACACACACACACACACACACTCATACACACTCACATTCACACTCACACTCTCTCTCACACACACACACTCACTCACATTCACACTGGCACTCTCTCTCTCACACACACACACACAGACTCACACTCATACACACTCACATTCACACTCGCACTCTCTCTCACACACACACACACTCACATTCACACTTGCACTCTCTCTCACACACACACACACACACACACACACACACTCACTCACATTCACACTTGCACTCTCTCTCTCACACACGCACACACACACTCATACCACTCACATTCACATTTGCACTCTCTCTCACACACACACACACACACACACACACACACACACCCCTTCACACACCCCCACATTCACACTTGCACTCCACACACACACACACACACACACTCACATCACACTCCCCATCCCACTCCCCATTAACACTCGCCCTCACCACCACACACACCCCTCCCACCCCACACTCCCCACTCCCCTCACACACACACCACCACACCCCACACTCATACCACACTCACATTCACACCCCCCACACCACACACACCACACACAACACACACACCACACACACACACCCCACCACACACACCCCCCCACACACTCACCAATTCACACTTGCACTCTCTCTCACACCCCACACACACACACACTCCCCATTCCACACCCGCACCCTCCACACACACACCACACACCCACACCCCCACACACCCACACTCATACCACACTCACACTCCCACAACACACACCCCCCCCCCCACACACACACCCACACACACACACCACCACACCCACACACAACACACATTCACACTTGCACTCTCTCTCACACACACACCACACCCACACCCACACTCAAACCCTCCCTCACCCACACACACACACCACACACACACACCCACACCCACCCCACACCCCCCACCACTCACATCAACACCCCCACACCCTCACCCACCACACACACACACACACACCCCCCACACCCCCCACAAACTCTCACACACACACACACACACACACACCCAGACCCACACTCACTCACATTTCACACTCACACACCCTCTCACACACCCACACCCCACACTCACCCACACACCACACACACCCACTCACCCCCCACACCCGCCCCCCCTCTCTCACACCCACACACCCCCACCCACACTCATACACACACCCACCCATTCACCTCCCCAACCACTCCAACACCACACACACCCTCACCACCCACACTTGCACCCCCTCCCACACACACACA
>NC_056598.1:1324675-1329675 GCF_018340385.1 Cyprinus carpio | reverse complement strand
ACCCACCACACCATCCACACCTCACACCCCCACACCACCACACACACACACCACACACACACACCCCCACACCACCCCCACCCCCCCCCCCACACCCCACCCACACCCCACCCCACCCCCACACCCACACACACACACACACACACCCCCCACCCAACACCCCACCCCCACCCCCCCACCCCCACACACACCCACACACACACCCCACCCCACAAACACACCCCACCCACCCCCCCCACACCACACACACACCCCCACACACACACACACCACCCACACCAACACACACCACACCACCCCCCCACCCCCACACCCACACACCACACCCACACACCCCACCCCCACACTCACACCCACCCCCCACCACACCCACACCCCACACACCCACACACCCACACCACCAACACACCACACCACCACACCCCACCCACCCCCCACCCCCACACCCCCCCCACCACCACCAACACCCCCCCACCACACCCCCCCCCCCACCCACCACCACACCCACCCCCCCACACACACACAAACCCCCACCCCCCACCCCCACCCCACACACACACCACACCCACACCCACACCACCCACACCACACCCATCACCCCCCCACTCCCTCCCACACACACCCACACTCACACCCAAACCCCCCCACCCCCCACCCCCCCACCCACCCCACACCACACACCACCACCCACCCCCCCACCCCACACCACACACCCCCACCCCCCACACACAACACACACCACACACCCATTCACACCCCCCCCACCCCACACACACCCCACCCACACACACACCCCCCCACCCACCACACACCCCACCCCCCCCACACACACCCACCCCCCCACACACCCCCACACCCCACCACACACCACAACACACCCCCCCCCCCCCCAACCACCCCCCCACCCCCACACACACCCTCACCACACACCCACACACACCCAACCCCCCCCCCACCCACAACCACCCCCCACCCCCACCCCACCCACCACACACACCCCCCCCCCCCCACCCCACCACACCCCCACCCCCACACACACACACACACACCCACCCACACACCCCACCCACCCACACCCACACCCCACACCCCACCACCCCCCCACAACACCCACACACCCCACACCCACCCACACCCCCCCCCCCCCACATTCCCACACCCCACTCACACACACCCACACCCACCACACACCCCACCCCCCCCACCCACCCCCCCCCCCCCACCCACACACACACACACCCCCACACCCCCCAACACAACACACCACCACCCACCCCCCCACCCCCCCCACACACACACACACTCACATTCACACACACCCCCCCACCCCCACACAACCTCCCCCACACACCCACACCACCCACCCACCCACACCCACACCACACCCCACCCACACCCCCACACCCACACCCACCAAACCCACCCCACCCCCCCCCCCCCACCCCCACCCCCCACACCCCCCACACACACCCCACCCACACACCACACCCCCCAACCCCCCCCCCCCACACACCCCCACACCCCCTCCCACACACCCCACACCCCACACACCCCACCCCCCCCCCCAACACACACCCACCCACCCCCCACCCCCCCCCCCCCCACCACCACACACACACACCCCCCACCCCCCCACCACCACACCCACACCCCCACCCAACCCACACCCCCCCCACCCACCCCCACACCCCCACCCCCCCACCCCCCACCCCCCCCCCACCACCACACCCCACACACACACACACACCCACCCCCCACCACCACCCACACCCTCCACCACACCCCCACCCACCCACACACACACACACCCACACAACACCACCCCACCACACTCCACACACACCCCACACCCCCACACACACACACACCCCACACACACCACCCACACCCCCCCCACCCCCCCACACCCCCCACCCACCACCCCCCCCCCACCCCACAACACCCCCACCCACAACCACACACCCCCCCCCCCCCCCCACCCCCACACACACCCCCCACCACACACACACACACCCCCCACCCCCCACCACCCCCCCCCACCCCCCCCCCCCCCACACCCACACCCCCACCCCCCCCACCCACCACACCACCCAACCAACAACCCCCACACCCCCCCCCCCCCCCCCACACAACACACACACACACCCCCCACACACCCCCACCCAACACCCCACCCCAACATTCACACCCCACCCTCACACCCACCCCCACCAACCCACCCCACACCCCCACACCCCAACCCCCCCCCCCACACCCCCCACCCACACCCCCCCCACCAACACACACCCCCACACCCCCACCTCCCACACACACACACACACACACTCACACCCCCCCCCCCCCCCCCCCCCACACCACCCACCCCCCCCACACACACCCACCACACCCCCACCCCCCAACACCCCCCCACCCACACACACACACCCACCCCCACCCACCACCCCCACACACCCCCCCCACCCCCCCCACCCACACACAACACCCACCCCCACACCCACCCCCACCCACCCCACCCCCCCCCCCCCCACACCCACACCCACCCCACACACCCACACCCACACACACACACAACCCACACACACCACCCACACCCCCACCCCCCCCCCCACCCCACACACACACCCACACACCCCCCACCCCCCCCACCCCCCCCACACACCCCCACCCCACACCACCACACCCCCCCACCCCCACACACACACACCCCCCCACAACCACACACCCACCCCCCACCCACCACCACCCACCAAACACACCCACACACACCCCCACCCACACACACACCACCCACACAAACACCCCCCCCACCCACCCACACACACACACCACACACACACACCCACACACCCCCCCCACACTCACACCCCACCCCACCCCCCACACACACACACACACCACCACCCCCCCACACACCCCCCCCCACCCCCCACCCACCCACCCACACACACACACACCAACACCCCCCCCCCCCCCACACCCCCCCACACCCCACCCCCACCACACACACACCACCCACCCCACCACACACACCCACCCACAACCCACCCCACCCCCCCCCCCCCCCCACCCACACCCCCACACACCACACACCCCACAAACACCCACACCCCCCCCCCCCCCCCCACACCACACACACACACACCCACCCACACCCACACACACCACCCCCCACCCCCCCAACACCCCCCCACCCCCCCCCTCCCCCCCACACCCCCCACCCACCCACACCCCCCCCCACCCCCCACCCCCAACCCCCCCCCCCTCACAACCCCCCACCCCCCACACCACACCACCACACACCCACACCCCCACACCCCCACACCACCACACACCCAACCCCACCCACCACCACCCCCCCACACACACCCCCCCACACCCACACCACCCCCCCCACCCCCCACCCACCCCCACCCCCACACACACACACACCCCACCCACCCCACACCCCCCCCCCCCACACAACAACCACCCCCACCCCCCCCCCCCACACACACACCACCCACACCCCCCCCACCACCCCCACCCCCCCCCCACCCCCCCACACAACACACACACACACACACCCCACACCACACAACCCACCACCCCACCCCCACCCCCCCAACACCCCCACACACACACCCCCACAACCCCCTCACCCCACCCCCCCACCCCCCCCCCCCCCAACCCACCACACCCACCCCCCACAACACCACACCCACCCCCCCACACACCCCCACCCCCACAACACCACACCCCCACCCCACACCCCCACCCCCACCCCACCCCCCCACCCCACCCCCCCCCCCCCCCACACACCCCACCCCCCCCCACACCCCCACCCACACCCACCCCCCCCCCACCCCCCCCACACACCACACCCACCCCCCCAACCCCCATTCACACCCCCACCCACCCCCCCACAACCCACACACACACACCCCATCCCCCCCACACACCCCCCACCCCCCCAACACAACCCCCCCCACACCCCACACAACCCCCCACACACACCCACCACCCCCCCCCCCACACACACACCACACACACCCACCCCACACACACACCCACCCCCCCCCCACCACCCCCACACACCCCACCCAACCCCCCCCACCCACCCACCCCCCCCACACCCCCCCCCCCCCCCCCCCCCCCCCCCCCCACCCCCCACACACCCACCCCCCACAACACACCACCCCCCCCACACCCCCCACCCACACACCCCCCACACACACCCCCCCCCCCCCCCCCCCCCCCCCCCCCCCCCACCCCCCCACCACCCACACCCACCCCCACACACACCCACCCCACCCCCACCCCACCCCCCCCCCCCCCACCACACACACCCCCCCACCCAACACCCCCACACAAAAAACAACAAAAAAAAAAATTCAACATTAACAAAAAAAAAAAAAAAAAAAAAAAAAAACCCCACCCCCCACCCCACCCACACCCCACCCCCCCCCCCCCACCCCCCCCCCCCCCCCCCCCCCCACACCCCCCCCCCACCCACCCCCACCCAACCCCCCCCCACCAACCCACCCACCCCACACCCCACCCACCCCCACACACCCCACCCCCCCCACCCCCCACACACCCACCCCCACCCCCACCCCCCCCCCACCCCACACCCCCCACAACACCCCCCCACACCCCCCACCCCCCCCCCCACACACCACACCCCCACCCCCACCCCCCCTTCACACCCCCAAACCCCACCCCCCACTCTCACACACCACCACACACACACCACCCCCCACACACCACCCCCCCCTCACATTCCCACACCCCCCCCCCCCCACCCACACACACCCACCACCCCTCCCCCCCACCCACATCACCCCCCCCCCCCCCCCCCACACACACACACACACACCCCCCCCCCCACACAGACCACACCCACACACCCACCCCACCCCCCCCCACCCCACACACACACACACACACCCCCCCCCAACCACCCCCCACAAACACACACCCCCCCCACCCACACACCCACACCACACCCCCACACCCAATCA
>NC_056598.1:1307175-1319675 GCF_018340385.1 Cyprinus carpio | reverse complement strand
AACTCAGAATATGACGCAAACCTGCAATAACTAAATATATTAAATAACACAAATGTATCTATTCCCATTTTATTAACAGTGTCTTTGCTGCTGACCTTTAATGATCCAGTTCAACCATACAAATAATCAAAAATGACTTTAGATAAACTAACAATTGTGCTTCATTGTTTTTTTTTTATTGCTGAAGAGTGTTGCACCTTCTTCTCCTGTGTTCTACTGTACAGACGGGAATTTACTTTTCCTTCAGCCTGAGGTTTATTCATTACACTTTTTGGTGTGAAAGGGCTTTTACATTTGCTATAAATAGAACTTCTTATATTAAAAACAATCAAGCCCTGCTCATATTTAAAAAGTAACGTGAAAGAAACGCAAAAGTAATGTAACACATTACTTTCCATAAAAAGTAACTAAGTAACGTATTTAGTTACTTTTTTAGGGAGTAACGCAATATTGTAAGGCATTACTTTTAAAAGTAACTTTCCCCAACACTGGTGATGCACCACATTCAACCGCTGAATTATGATGAACAGAGGAAGTTTAGTTTGTGCTGTTATCAATAATCACAGTAGGCTTTTTTATTTATCACTTTTGATAAGAAACAAATTCTCAACCCACTGAAATCAATCATGAATCATGAAATCCGTCAATCAGTCTTTCAACGGTCTTTTTTGCATTTTTGCAACTTTTTGCATTTCATTTCTTTTCTTTTAGTTTCTTTTTTTTTTGGCTAAATTAAAACTTTATGTTTTGGTTAAAAAACCAAGCAAGCAAGATTATTGCTTCACAAAAACATCGAGCTAAAAGTTATGTGATTTATTCAGTTGGAAGTTTGCATTCATATAAATAAATGTTAATAAACAAAACACTTGCTGAGTGTTACATGTAAGGCACTGTTCTGGTCTTTTATAATAGGAGGAAAATCATTCAGTAACAAGTCACATAAATGAGTAATAGTATGAAAATGAGTAGAAGTGACTGAATAAGGTGTGTGAGTATCTTCACTGAGCGATGTGCACCTGTTCAGATGAGAACTCTGAGCTAGTGTTATATAAATGAAGGGACAGCCGAGACCAGAGGATTTGAACTGTGCATGTGTGTGTGTGTGTGTGTGTGTGTGTGTGTGTGTGCGTGTGTGTGTGTGTGTGTGTGTGTCTCGCTGCAGGCTGCCATCAGGAAAGAGCTGAATGATTTCAAGAGCAATGAGATGGAGGTGCATGAGTCCAGCCGTCATCTGACCAGGTGAAGCAGCTTCGTCTTCTTTCTGAATGATTCGGTTCTTCTAAACAAATGAAATGATTCAGTGATTCACTCATTAAGACGTTACTTGTCACCACCTCGTGGTGCTTTTAGTTTCTTATTCAGACCCATAAGATGAGCTGCAGGAACCCAGAAAGTGATGTTCTTGCTGCTGTGACTGATCACTCGTCATCTGGGTTATATAATCAGATCAGATGCAAAAACACTATGACAGTAAATTACTTATAATCAATTAATTCTTATTTTTTTCTTTCTATGAAATTCTTCTGCTTGTATACATTTGTCATTTATAAGTAATATAAATAACTTAGTTTACATGTTTACAGTTCTCTGATGTCTGGTAAATGTCACAATGTCATGCAGATAAACAAAATATTCTATTTTTACTGTTCGAGTGTTTCATTTATAGTTAAATGAGTTCATTAGTTATTATTATTTCATCACGATCCCTGCTTTGGGAAACCCTGGTGTAATGTTTAATACGCTTCATGATGTCGATCTAAACTCTGAAGTAATCTGAATACATTAACTAATATCTGACCCTGAACCACAAAACCATCATTAATGAGATTCATACATCATCTGAAAGCTGAATAAATAATCTCTCCATTGATGTATGGTTTGTTAGGAGGACAATATTTGTCTGAGATACAACTATTTGAAAATCTGGAATCTGAGGGAGCAAAAAAATCTAATTTTGAGAAAATCATCTTTAAAGTTGTTCAAATGAAGTTCTTAGCAATGCATATTACTAATCAAAAATTAAGTTTTGATATATTTACGGTAGGAAATTTACTAAATATCTTCATGGAACATGATCTTTACTGAATACCTGATGATCTTTGTCCTCTGTGTGGCAGGTTTCACCGGCCGTAGAGGACGTCCTCAGATCAGCGGGTTCTCAGGCACTTTGAAGCACTATTGCACTGACTGCACTCGCTCCAGCAGCAGCGCTCTCACCCTCCGCTGTGCTGGGGTTTACCGGAGTCACCATCAGGAAGACTTTCGTTCACACCATCAGCTGCAGCAGACTGTGACTCTGTATCAAGTGTTTTATTCATCAGGGACTGCGTTATTCTCATCCAAGCCTCTCTGTGTTTGTCCCACATGTGTGTGAATTATGATTGTTTTAAGTTATTTTTAGACCGTTTTTCTTTCATTTGCATTCTAGTGACGCCTGTCAGCAAATGTCCGGAAGGTCTTTGTTTTATTCATGTTTTTCCTGTTATTTTTGTTTTATATGATTTATTTTTAACATCCTCTCGCACTGTTTAATAGAATCACAGAAGGGTTTATCCAAGCGCCCGTCATCCGTCCTTCTGAATACTTTCATAAACGAGATGAGTGGTCTAATTATAACGGTCAGGCTGAGATGCGTGGACAGACGTGTGGTCATCGGTCAGTCTCTCTGTGTTCTTCAGGATGGTTAACTCTTCTGACTGTAGCTCAGTGGTGCAGTGTGGCGCTTGCAACGCCAGGCTCACGGGTTCGACTCCCACGGGATCCACCAGATCTGAATTGTAGACATTTGAATGCTTGAGCGTCCAAGTCCTAATGGAAGATGGTAAAGGGTTATGGTTCGGCCAAAGGGTCAAACCTCACACTAATGTAACAGAAACCACAAATCAACCTTTCACATCAGTTCTTATTTTAATGATACAGTCATATTCTGCATGCACTTTAATGACATGCACAAGGTTTTGTTTTTGTCATCATTTGAAGTAGATCTGAGATTCAGCTGATGTATTGATCTCATGTTGAACTGAAGTCCTGGAATGAGAGACGATCATAAACTGAAACCAATCCTGAAGGATGTGAAACTCAGAATGAGTTTAAAGAATCCCTCGCGCAGCTCAGGTGGAGAGTTGGTTTTTCCAGGACAATGTGACGATCAAACAACATCAGAGAAGAATCAAGAACATCTCCACCAGCTGTGACGGGGTTCTGGGACTGGACTGAACATTACGGCTCTCAATGATGACACAAAAACAAGCATCAGCGCCACTGAACTCCACTCGTGTGGAAAAACTGAACCTTTCAACGAACTAAATCATCTTTTTAACAATAGTGTGATTTTGAGAACTTTTAGAAACTGCATGAGTTTATATGAGTGTGTGACGAACCGTCCTGAAGCATCGTGTGTCTCCGAGGAACGCCGTGATTTCAGCAATAAAACTGTGTGTGTGTGTGTGTGTGTGTGTGTGTGTGTGTGTGTGTGTGTGTGTGTGTGAGAGAGAGAGAGAGAGAGAGAGAGAGAGAGAACTGAAACTCCATCGAGAATATTAAAGATCTGAATCCAAGCTTCCAGTGTCGGGGTGTTTGTCATTTAGAGACGTAGAAACATGCGAACACCAAAAGAGTGAATGAAATGAAGAAGCAAATCAGCACAGAGCATGACATAACAGCCATAACATCATCATCATCATCATCATCATCATCCAAACAAAAGTCCCTCACAGTCCAGACATACTAAAAGTGTAGGGATTATGAACGTAAACTTAGCAATACAATGATTAAATCCTTACAAATGTTCTCATGATAAAACTGTCACACATTAAAAAGAAAGGAAACGAAGGATTCTCATGCTTTGGGAAAGTAATGGTTTGTTTTTAATTTGATATATTTTCAAATGTATATTTATAGTACATTTACACATAAATTGAACTTTTTTTGATGTTAAATGCTCACATTTCTAGCATTTATTAATTAATTTATTTATGTATGATTATAGTCTTATATAGATTTATATTTATTACATTAGTGTAAATATATTTAAACATTTGTATCACTTTTATAAAATATGTATTAATAGTCCACATCTACACATAGAAATCTCAAAACTTTTTTGTTAAATGCCCACAATTCTCTATTATATTTTATTTTATTTTTTTATTTTATTTTTATTTCCATAATTATATATATATGCATAATTACACATAGAAATGTGTATTTTTTTTTATTTATTTATATTTATTTATCTGTTTTGTTAAATGCCTTGATTTGCACCCATTTCTTGCACATTTTTTTACATGCACTTTTTTCACATCTGCACCTATTATTTGCACATGATTTCAGTTTTTGCAGATCTGGCGAGGAGTCAGATCAAGTCGATCTCACACTCGGAGACGAAGGTGACGGTTCTGAGCTCGGTGACGAGCTCCGCTTGCACAGGTATCTCTATCTGACGGGAGGTGAAGTATCGGACCTCCTCGGCCTCGAGGCTTTGGGCCTTGGCTTGTTTTAGGCAGCTCTTCTCGGGCGTGGGGCGACCCAGCACCTTCTCCTTCAGCCAGATCCCACAGCTTCTCAAGGCAGAGTTCCCAGGCTTGATAAGAGCCGTTTCCCTCAGCTGATCTGCTTCTCTTAAGGTCTGCTGGAGTATCTCCTGGAGGTTTCTTTCCACAGTAGGCGTGTAATGTCTCTGGATCATGGGTGTATCGGGCCACGCCACCCTCCCCGGCTCCGGACCCCTGACGGGATCCACCAGGAACGTCCCCGTCTCAGCCAGATGCTCCCATTTCGTCTCCGTGAGCTTCAGGAAGGCCTTCAGGATGCCGCTGGACGCAGTGGTGGGCATGTGTCTCAGACGGGACAGCATCCCTCTCTCCGGAGCTCCAGGGGTGCTCCACCTGCTCCTCACCTCATCTCTCCAGGGCGAGGGAAGCGGCCTCGACTGGCTCCGAAGGCTGCAGTAAGGCTCCTCTTTATAGTCAAAGTTGGTTTTGGTGACCTTCATGCAGCCCTTGGGCCGTCCAGGGATGGGTTTGGCTTCTATGGGCAGTCTGTAGCACAGGTCTGCCCAGGTCACCTGCTTAGGTCCAGGTTTCTCTCTCGGAGGGTTTCGTACCAGGTGAACCAGTTCCTCTCTCCAGGACAGAGTGCACTCAGAAGTGCTTGGAGAGCTGCGCTCCGCCATCATTCTCGATGAATGGCTGTATATATGGGATATCAGAATCAGAATGATTAATAACTCACCGCGACGGTCTTTTATAGGCTGCGCGAGTGACGTCATCGCGCCTGCGGGGGTGGCCCTGTGACGTCACAACGGCCGCGTTCTAAATCAGAATGCGAGTGCGCTGAAGTTGCCGCACCAGCAGCAGAATGAAAGTGTGCAGCTCGTGCTTTAGATCAGACCTTCACATCGAGGGATAGACATGAAGCACATTTTCCACATGATATTTCAAATGTACAACATAAAATGGTAATTTTTTCAATATTTGTTGTCTTCATAAAATCGCACCTTTTTTATGCACACAGTATATAGAGCTTTATAATAGCCTATACAATGTTTGAAGCAGTGAATCATCATGCATAGGCTACATCTATCTGGCATCAAATAGTTAAAAAACTTATTTCAGCTATGATATGTTTTCTTGAAACAGACCTCACGGAGGAAGATCCGGGATTTATTCGTCTTCCTGCGCGTGGATTGTGTGCACGTGCCGTCTGTTTCCAATCCACTCATTATCAGACCGGTTTACATGAAAACCTGCATCATTTCACATACGTACAGCTTTATCCATGTTAAAGGGTCTGTTATGGGATCTGTTACAGATTTTATTTCCTTCTCGTGCACGCGCGCTGATAGACTGATGCATAATATTAATAATGTTAACAGATTTCTTTCTTTCTTTCCTTAAAGTTGTTATGATTTACTTAGTACACTCTAAAAAAAAGGTGCTAAATAGCACTAAAGGTGGTTCTTTGGCTCGTAATCATAGGGGAACCACTTTAAGTGCCATATAGCACTTATCTTTTAAGCACTTATCTTTTAAGGTGCTGTACAGCGCCTTTTTGTCAATGGTGCTATGTAGAACCATAAGAGGTGCCATAAAGCACCTTGATTGTTTACAATTTCTTCAACAAAAATGGTGCTCAACAGTGATTCTTTGGCTCGTTATAGGGGAACCTCTTTTGCCATTAATGGGACTTAAGCTTTATAGCACATTTGTCAAATGGTGCTTTATAGAACCTTTTTTTTTTTAGGTAGTAGGCCATTATCATGCCATATACTACAATGTTTGAGTCAATATGCTTCTAAATGATGCTTTTATACCAAATCGTGGATTGAAAGATTCAAAATCCTGTACTAAAAGCTTACTGATAAACAAAATACATTACACTTTTAAAATAGTTTAATTCATTTCTTTTAGTTGCAAATATAATCAGTGCTTTTTAACATTAACAACACTGGCTAAAGGAGTTAGAAAAAAATAGAAGGAAAAAAAAAATAGAAATTGGAATAGGCCCCAGAAAGAGAAAAGAGAGAGAGAGAGAGACTCTATGCACAGATTGAGTTGTACACTCTTTTAATTGTGACAGGAAGTCCGGCTGCATCCTTCATTTTTAAGACAACGCACTCCAGGAAGGTCAGTGTCTTTTTCAGTTTGTTAGATTTTATTCCCCTTTTAGGAAAGGGTTATTTTTTTACCTTTCCAAAAATAGTTTTCTGGATTCAACGAATCTGTTCAATTTTAGCTAATGTGTCAGGAAGGTAACTAATAGGTGAAAAAGTCTCTTTTCCACTCTTACCCTGCGCCTCAGCATCAAATCCGTTCTGTGCCTTTGATACTTCTTAAGGTAGTGTTGAGGGTGACACATTAACTTACTTTAATCAGAGTCCTTTTTCCCCAGCTTTTTTCAACTACTTTTATATTTATATTTACAGAGTTACTTTTTCAAATAAGTAACAGCAGTTTCTCTGTTTCTCATGTACTGACTGACAGCTGTGCCCATGTGAGAGAAATCAGGAGTGTGTGCAGAAACAGAGGCACTGCCTTTACGTTTGCCAAAATATCACTTGTTTTTATTATTATTATTATTGTTGTTGTTATTAAATAAGCAACATGCTAGCCCAGCCCAAAACAAAAAAAGTGATGCAAAATAACTAGCTAAGTAATGCAGATAGTTACTTTTTTTCTGAAGAAAGGCGATATTGCAATGCATTACTTTTAAAAGTAACTTTCCACAACACTGTCTATAATTAAATGACTGAGTCACTGGTCAGTTTATGACTTTGGGTAGAAACAGTGGCGGCTCTAGACCACAGGAACTGGGGACACTATTAAAATTAATTTTAACCTACTTTGAGTATTATTAATTCAGTCATTTTTCACCATGTAATGTATCCCTGCAATCTCTTGAAGTAAGGTATAACAATTTCAACTCAAATGAATGTTTCATCATGTTTCATTTATTTAGTCAAATATTTGTATATTGTGGTGTGATCAATAAGGATAACACATGTTTAGTATCTAAGCACAGGCACGTTTCTGCATCAGTAAACTATATGACACATATCTACATACAAATCCCATCTAGGCACTTTTCTGCATCTGTAAATTATGACCCATATACAGTACTGTGCAAACGTCTTAGCCCACTAGTATTTTACCAAAAAAAAAAAAGGTTTTAAGCCAGTTATTTCTATAATTTACTGTAGTGTATGAGTAGGAAATATCAGTTTATATTTCCAAACATTCATTTTTCCCTGAATTGTGATAATTGATTGATATTTTAGTCTGACAGCAGCCAGTACTGCACACAGAGATCTGATCATCATCAGTCAGTCTGGAGTCACATGAAGAAACAGAACAAACTGACACAGACTCAACTCTGGACAATTAATGGAAAAATTAATGTTTAGAAATGTAAACTGATATTTCCACTGACACACTACTGTACATATAACACAAATCAAACATATCCACAGATCAACATCAGTCATCTGAAAATGTGTTTATGATAATCTGTAACATCATGTATTCATAGAAGCTGTATTCGTCAGTTTTTTTGTTTCCTTGCAAACAAATCAACAAGTTCATCAAGATTCAATTAATTTTCCCGCTTGGATTCCATACTTAAAACACCCAAGTCGCTCCCTCGCTCATCTGCTGTAGATCTCAGACGTGTGTTGACTAGTTTTAGAGACGAGAAGCTCCTTTCACAAGAAGCTGTACTGATTAAAAGTTTAAAGAACTCAAGAGCTCCACTGTACTTTTATTTTTCTGTGTAGAATCCTTCTGAACTGATGTACTTCATGCCCCAAATCCTCAATCCCCGAGCTATACATTCATAGGATTGGCCTACTAAATGTTCCTCGTATTAGACCATGGCTTTCTTACATGTGGATAATCTTTTCAGTCAGCCCAGCTGCGTTTACCTGATCAGCTGAATCAAAATGGAGAAAACTTTACTGTAATAGTACCTGAGTACCAACGATATCTGCTTCTTTTTATAATGTCTTGTTTCATCAGCCATAACACTGAAGACTTTGCTCTGTTTTACTTCTTCTGTTACTTTTGTTCAAACCATATCAGCCAAACAACTAAGAACCTCATTCAGAATTGCTTTGCTGGTGTATTTGGCATTATGGATAGAATACAACCCTTTTTTTTTAAAAGTTTTGTCATGTTTGGCAGTCGTTTCCAAGACTGCTATGAAGCTGCCCCAGTTGTCTGATTCTGCTGACTCATCGTGTCCCCCTTGTGCAATGTTAGTAGTAGTACTTCATATATTCCGGTTGTCTTTAATCTGCTTGTCGTCTTCTTTAAGACATTTAGCAGAGTTCTGGTGTTTTTCACTGATGTCTCAGTCTTTCCATGCAGCCATGTCTTGCTCGTGGCGCTCTGATCACGCTTCCTTGTAGGTTGCCTTCTTCCAGGTTTTGAAAACACTCTCAAAACCTGACTCTGGGCTATCAGGAGGGCTAAGATGTTGACAGGCATAACACTATGCTGTGTGTAATATTCTGGAGTACTCAAGCACGGATGAATCTTGTACCGTTTAGAGACTCTGGAGATGTAGTTAAGAGCAGTGTTGGGGAAAGTTACTTTTAAAAGTAATGCCTTACAATATTGCGTTACTCCCTAAAAAAGTAACTAAATACTTACACATATACACTTTAAAAATAAGAACAGCTCTATATTTTTTAATAAAATAAGAACTACTAATAACAAAAAAAAAAAAAGCCCTTTCACACCAAAAAGTGTAATGAATAAACCTCAGGCTGAAGGAAAAGTAAATTCACGTCTGTACAGTAGAACACAGGAGAAGAAGGTGCAACACTCTTCAGCAATAAAAAAAAAACAATGAAGCACAATTGTTATTTTATCTAAAAGTCATTTTTTGATTATTAGTATGGTTGAACTGGATCATTAAAGGTCAGCAGCAAAGACACTGTTAATAAAATGGGAATAGACACATTTGTGTTATTTAATATATTTAGTTTATTCCAGGTTTGCGTCATATTCTGAGTTTGCATTTCACTGTTTTGATTAATTTTGATGAATACTAAATCTGTTTTGTTTTTTGTTTTTTTGTGAATGGGATGAATTAATACACATTCACATTTAGTCTAGAACTACAGTAACATCATGTTCACACAGCGCACACAACGCCTCCCATACTTTCCGATTTCTCCCAATATAGGAACAGGAGGCTTGTCAGTCAAAAAAGGGAATACAAAGTAACTGGCGTTACTTTTTTAAAAAGTAACTCAGATATTTTCTTGTAAATTAAAAAATAATGCGTTACTTTACTAGTTACTTGAAAAAAGTAATCTGATTACGTAACTCGCGTTACTTGTAATGCATTACCCCCAACACTGGTTAAGAGTGCTGCACCGCTGGATAATCTCTATTCTGTGAGATATCTGCATAAGAGGAAAGAGACATAGTTAGAGTTATAATCATTATTTAGCATTCCATAGCTATTAGTCAAGCTCAAATTATTTAACAAAAGATCTAAAGCTGAGTATTCTCATCTCAATCAGCCTAACATGTCTGTAGTGACTGGCTATTATCAGATCCATCACGCACCTGACGGCTCAGATGAAGCGCTCGTAGATGCACAGGGTTCTCTCCTCTCCTCTCTCCTCCTCTCTCCTCCCCTCTCCTCTCCTCTCCTCCTCTCTTCTCTCCTCTCCTCCCCTCTCCTCTACCTCCTCCCTCTCCTCCCTCTCTTCTCTCCTCTTCCTTCCTCTCCTCGCCTCTCCTCTCCTCTCCTCTCCTCTCTCCTCTCCCTCTCCTCCTTCCTCTCCTCCTCTCTATCCTCCCCTCTCCCTCCTCCTCTCCTCCTCTCTCCTCTCCCTTCTCCTCTTCCTCTCTCCCCTGCGCCTCTCCTCCCCTCTCCTCCCCTCTCCTCTCCTTCTCCTCTTCTCTCCTCCCGCTCCCCTCTCCCCCCTCTTCTCTTTCCTCATCCCTCTCCCTCTCTTCTCCCTCCCCTTTCCCCTCCTCTCCTCTCCCTCCCCCTTCCCCCTTCCTCCCTCCCTTTCTCCCCTCCTCCTCTCCTCCCCTCTCCTCTCCTCTCCTCCCCTCTCCCTCTCTCCCTCCCTCCCCTCTTCTTTCCTCTTCTCTCCCCTCCTCTCCTCTCCCCTCCTCTCCTCTCCTCTCCTCTTCGTTTCCCGTCCCTCTCTCCTCCTCCCCTCCCTCTCCTTCCTCTCCTTTTTCTCCCCCTCCTCTCCTCCTCCTCTCCTCTCCTCTCCTCCCCTCTCCCTCCTCTCCCCTCTCTCTTCCCCTCTCCTTTCCTCCTCCTTTCCCCTTGTCCTCTCCCTCTCCTTTTCCCCCCCTCCCTCCTCCCTCCCTCCTCTCCTCCTCTCCTCCCCCTCTCCCTCTCCTCTCCTCCCCCCTCTCCTCCTCTCTCCCCTCCTCCTCCTCTCCTCTCCTCCTCCTTCCTCTCCCCCTCCTCTCCCTCTCTCCCTCCTCCCCTCCCCTCCTCTCCTCTCATCCCCCCATCCCTCCTTCCCTCCCTCCCTCTCCCCTCCGTCTCCTCCCCCTCCTGTCCCTTCCCTCTCCCCCCTCCTCTCCTCCCCCCCTCCCTCTCCTCTTCCTCCCTCCCCTCCTCTCCTCTCCTCTCCTCCTCCCCTCCTCTCTCCTCTCTTCCTCTCCTCGCCTCCCTCCTTTCTCCTCTCCTCCCCTCTTCCTCTCCTCCTTCCCTCTCCTCCTCCTCTCCTCCCCTCCTCCTCTCTCTCCTCTCCTCTCCTCCCCTCTCCTCCTCTCTTCTCTCCTCCCCTCTCCTCCTCTCTCCTCTCCTCTCCTCTCCTCTCCTCCCCCCTTTCCCTTCCCTCCCCTCTCCTCCCCTCCCTCGCCTTCTCTCTCCCTTCTTCTTCTCCTCTTTCTCCCTCTCCCCCCCTTCCCTTCGTTGCTTTCCTCTTGTCCCTCTCCCTTCCCCCTCTCCTCCTTTCTTTTCTTCTTCTCCCTCCTCTCTCTCCTCCTGTCCTCCTGTCCCCCTCTCGCCCTCTCTCCCTCCTCTTTCTCCTCCCTCTCCCCTCCCTCCTCCTCGCCCTCCTCCCTCCCTCTTCTCCGTCTCCCCGCTCTCTCTCCTCGCCTCTCCTCTTCTCTCCTCCCCTTCTCTTCCTCGCCTCTTCTCCCCGCCCCTCCTCCCTCCTCCTCCCTCCTCTCCTCTCCCTCCTCTCCTTCTCCCCTCCTCCCCTCTCCTCTCCTCTCCTCTCTCCTCCTCTCCCCTCCCTCTCCCTCTTCTCCCCCCTCTCTTCTTCTTTTCTCCCCCCCCCCCCTCTCCTCCCCTCTCCTCTCCCTCTCCTCTCCCTCTCCTCCTTCTTCCCCCTCCCTCTCCTCTCCTCCTCTTCCTCTCCTCCCTTTCGCCTCTCCCCTCTCCTCTCCTCTCCTCTCCTCCTCTCCTCTCCTCCTCCACTCTCCTCTCTCCTCCTCCACTCTCCCTCTCTCTCTCCCCTCCCTCTCCTCTCCCTCTCCTCCTCCTCTCCTCTCCTTCTCCTCTTCCCTCTCCTCCTCCTCCTCCTTCCCCTCCCCCTCTCATTCCTCTCCCTCTCCTCTCCTGTGTTCCTCCCCCTCCTCCCTCTCTCTCCTCTCCTCTCCTCTTCCTCTTCCTCCTCTCCTCTCCTCTCCTCCCCTCTCTCCTCTCCTCCCCTCTCCTCCCCTCTCCTCCTCTCCTCCTGTTCTCCCCTCCCCCTCCTCCTTCCCTCCTCTCCCTCCCTCCTCGCCGCTCCTCTCTCCTCTCCTCTCCTCTCCTTTCCTTCCGTCTCCGTCCCTCCTCCTCTCTCCTCTCCTCTCCCTCTCCTCTCCTCCTCCTCTCTTTGCTCTCCTCTCCTCTCCTCTCTCCTCTTCCTCTCTCCCTCTCTCTTCCTCTCCTCTCCTCTCCTCTCCTCCTCTTCTCCTCTCCTCTCCCTCTCTTCTTCCTCTCGGCTGCCTCCCCTCCTGACTCTCTCCCTTCTGGACTTTCTTCTTTTCTCTAATCTCCTGTCTTTCCCTCTCTTTTCCAAGCCTCTT